>NC_137254.1:27791724-27952017 GCF_965637545.1 Phallusia mammillata
CAGTCAACCCTCCAGAGACCAAAGGCTATCCATTTTAACTCAAGTGATGACCTTCATAATAACCAATCAGCTTTTTAACAGTTAAGGCTTTGGGGATGTTCAGTAGGATAGGAAAATGGCAGCGTGGTAAAATACAAATCTCTTGAGAGATGACCTCACCATTGCTACTGGCACCAAAAGCACTTACGCCCTGCCGCAGAGATAAAAGTTTGTGAATGGCAGATGTGCGATAATTGAGCGCCTTAAACAATTGGCAAACAAGCCTTGTGGTCTTGTAATGAGACATTCTGCATGGAAGTGCACTTGGGTAATAATAGTTTCTGAATTTAGGTTTAGTTAACACTTTTAGTTGTTATTCACAAACACAAGCCCAACATTTTTAAACTTTTTTACCCTTGCAGAAGCCTTAAAAAAAATATAAAAAAAATATCCAAAAACCATATGCCACATATTTCTCATTTCTAGATAGTTGATTGTATCAAATACACGGCTAAACAAAATAATAATTATTAGACCAGTGTGTAAACAATAGTCCTCATTTGCAACATTTGATGGAATTTTAGAGTTGTGCTCGGCACAGGAGATTATTGCACAATTTGTGTCATTTTTTCTAGCAAACCCCTTTGAGACCATTGTGGTTAAGAAACACTGCACTAGCCAGCAATATGCTGAGAAGGATAATTTTAACGAACACATGCATGATATAGGACTGAATACAGTAAATCTCTGTTAACCTGGACACGTTTGGACCAAACAATTGTCTGGATTAGGTAAAGATCCGGATTAATTGATGTCAATTACTTAAAGCCTTACCACATTAAAAATCATTTGTGTCTCGAGTTTGTCAGAATTAGGCGAAGATCAGGATTAACAGAACCCGGTTTAATCGAGATTTTCTGTAGTTGCATCAGTATTAACTGAACTATCATAAATCTGTGCAGTTAAAAAATCAACGCACATGATAAAAAAAGGGTGATTATGTCTGACACTGTGATTAAGACTTTTCAAACACAATCATTGACACAGCCAGCCAAAGCTTAGTTCATGTTGCAATTAATCATACAAAGTAAATGTTAGTTTTTGGTTTAAGGCAATTACCCACCTTAATAACTTCGTTAACATTAGCCTGGCATGCAACCTGATCGCAGTTGTCAGGCACTGGTAGGAGGGTAGGACCGAAACATACCGCTATGTTGTAAGCGTCCATCATATTTTCATCGCTGTTCTGCGACAAACTGAGCAAACAAAATGACAAGTTACTATCTTTGATTTCAGGTAACATACACATGTTTACATACATTTTCCATGAACTAGTAAGTACTGAAGCTAAGTTTACTATACACTTTGATAAAATAGGCTAGTGATGAATGACTTCACATTAAAGTTTACAGTCTATACTTATTTTCTGGTGACTCATGATTTTATTAATACTCATTTACACATTATAAACAGTTTGACTAATATTGACTTATCTAATGTCATGTGATGTTTCAGTTAAATCCAACGCTTTATAGGAAACTATTTAATTAAAATTTAAAAATGTGATTAGCATTATCAATTTACATGTATTTTATTATTTCTTACTGACACAACTTTTTGCAAACATTTTCTATGAGCCAGGACTGTTTTGTTATTTTATGTATTTTCAAAAATGAATCCACTCTATTTTAATCTTGGCACTTTTACTAAAATTTCTTGTTTTATTGAAGGCTATAATTTTGCCAGCTAGGGCTGTTGTCAATATTACAGACCACAAATTTGAAACAAAGTTAATATCTTACTGGTTTAGGAAGGCAAATAGATATCGCATCACAATCAAGACTGACTCAGGAATGTTGAGAATGATTTGTCGGATTTTTGTCACCCTCTCTTCAATGTTGCTAATATCTAAAGAAAAAATTGTTTAAAAATCAGTTAACCACACAAAAACGAAGAAAATTCGACTTTATATTCCACCGACTTATAGAAACATTTCGGCAAAAACTAAAGAGGTCCTAGTAAAAAAAAAATTTGTTGACAAATTTTAAACTAACTTTTTCCACAATGATCACAGTTATTTTTACATATTTATTTCGATCACATACTACTGTGAAAAACAAAGTTAAAAAACCTACGTGCACATTTTTCAAGGTCTTCAAAAATATATTGTGGAAATAGCTTCTCATCTAATTGTCTGAAATACAGCTTAAGTAATCCTGCAACTGAATTAATATCTGCGTCATCTTCTCGTTCACTGATGGGATCTTCACCAGCTTCGAATAGTCCTTTCATCTCAGTTATTTCCTGTACAAAATGACAAGGCTTTAATATACTTAATCAACATTGCCGCATGTTGATTAAATTATAGGATAGGGTTACCAGACGCCCAGAGATGTCCGGAATTCCGGCATAAAATCTGTGACTTTTAAATACACTTGTAATGTCCAAAAAACTGGTAGCCTACAAGTTTTCAAAGTGGCCGAAATTTGCTGGTGTGATTCAAGCAAGAGGGAAAATGCCTTATCCTGTTAATATTCAAAACCGATTGATTGTTTTTTCTTTATTTTTAGTGTACACGGATGTTTAAAGCGGTTTACAGTTACTGTCGTCTGTGCGGTTTTTGATACACGGTTGTATCAAACACAATATGGCGTCAGTTTAGTATCAAGTAAGGTATTTATTGAAATTGTCAGGAATTCAGCCCACTCAGATATGTTAACTGTATTAAACCATTCTATGAATATAGATTATTGATTAATGTACTGATGCTCAAACTTATGCTTGCAGCAGACTGACAAATATTGTTTTGATTACAAATTTGCTGACCAAAAACAGCACAGTTATATTCAAAGAACTAGATGTACATCAAAATAAACGCCACACCACAAAAGTATTAGTGCCACAAGAATTAAAATCATTATTCTACCACAAAAAAGTTTTTTCAACACATAGCTTTTTAATTTTGTAAAAATTACAAGGTTTTGCTAAGTTATCGGTTTATGGTTTTCGCCTGTGAAAAATAATTTAACTGTATTTAAAATTAAAAACCAGCAATTAATTTCTAAATCTTTACACAAATGCTAACCTGGTGTGAACCAGGAACTCGAAAGATGCCCTGATGGTGAAGGCCGTACAAATTAATGATACGAATGCAACTTTCGACGACAAGTGGAATCGAACGACCAGATTCCTACAAGTAAGTAGATTGTCAGTACAAGTAAAAATTTGCATAAGGCCTTTACATATGGATGCATAAAGTATAATGTCAATGCAATAGTTGCCAACTTTTTTAGGTATATTAGTCTTATTTAGTATATCATGGTTATAGCCAGGGTTGCCACACCATTCTCATTTATAGGATTTGTCCTTATTTCTAAGAAATGTCCTTGTATGTGACTTGGGTCCTTATTTTGTCTTATTTTTAACAATTACAAAACTTCTATCTTGGTAAAATGACAGTCAAATCCCTGCTACAAGTAAAAGTAAACCCTTTGACTTAAAAAAGGTGACTTGAAAACCAGTTTCAAGCCATGCAATATCAGATAAGTAATCTATGCATTTTGAAATATTTAACTACTTTATGCATCCAATACATATTATTTTTTAACAATATATATATGTATATGGTACAGATTTTATTTCTCAAAAACGTTGTTAGGGTCAGTGTACACGAAGTGCAGAATTTTTCTGGGCACATACACTCATGACATTTCACACGAAAATGCATTTTTGTGTAACGTTTGATTTGTCCTGTAATTATTGGTAAGCGGTTACAAAAAAAATTGGGAAATCCTGTGTATGGTGAAACAATACTTTATGACATACGCACTGTTTGCACTAACCTGTTAAGGATCTGTGGGTCAAAAATCCCGACGATCCTGCAGGACAGCAAATGTCAAGGCTCTATAGGAAAATATTTAAAATTGGCGATGTTTATAGAAAATACTGAACAGGCGTTTCGTCCACCAGGTTGCATATTTAACAAATTTGTCGTTCAACTGGTGTAATGCTGAACAAAATACGATGTTTGCCTGTCCTTGGCATGCAAAAGGATCATTATTCCAAGCTTGTCTACTTACATCTGGCATCTCTGATACACCGGACTCTTTCACAGCTTATGTAAGTTTCTATGCTTTGAAGAAACATTGAAGAAAAATCATCTAAATTAAACGTTTTGATAAAATGAATAATTTCATACATTTGTGTGCCTGCCCTCTTGTGGTAGTTTAGGAAATTGAATTCCACTGTATTGTGCATTTCATAGGGATCTACGACCACAAGAAACAATTTTATTTGTCCGATAGAGAATGGCTTATATTGCCGTGTTCGGCAAGTCGTTTAAGAAAAACCCGTATATACCGGCCACTGCGGATAAAATGCTAAGCTTTGTGCAGACGTATACTAGTAACGCTGTTTCGCCCTAACCTGTGAAGGATTTAACTGTTGGTTATGAACAGTTAAATCCAATAAATGCTGAGTCAGACAGAAGTGACACCTTCTTCTGTTCTTGCTTTACTTCTTTTTTCACCACATTGGGCTTTGGTAGGGATTTTTTGCTTCTAAAACTTTGGAAGCCAATTTTTGGCCGCACTTTGATGGGTCTGACTGGGTTTTTCCAACCTTTTCCTTGCTTTCATTTCTGAACTTTTATCACTTATTTTTGGTTTGTCAGTTTGCACAGTATTGCTTGTTTGCACAGCACTGGTCAAAGTTTCTAAAGGAAAACATTAACGATAGTTATTCTCGGCATCCGTTGCTCAGAGATTGTTTACTTACATTTTGCATGTAAACACCTCAGTGACTTTTGTAGGTGCCAGTCCTTCGTCGAAACTTTGGTGAACAATCTGCAACAAAACATATAGCAGCATTCGATGTACAAACGAAACTGATACAAAATAACGGTTAGTTATCGTTGCATGTCCTATTGTTAGAACACACGTGACATGCAAAAAAGTGCAACATGCCAAATTGCTGTGCAAAAAGTAAATCCTCATTTTTTTAAAAGTAAACAACTAGGTCGCTGTTTATGTGGCAAACCATTAAACTAAAAAAAGGTTAACTTAACTTTAATGGCTTCGTAGCCCGATCGTACTGCGATTTTCCAAAGAAAATAAAAGCCCTTTTCTCGTCTGTAAGGTTTGATTTGTCCTGTAATTATTGGTAAGCGGTTACACAAAATCACTAAAATCCTGCATGAGCTGAAAAAATACTTTTATGACATACAGCAAAAGCTAACATTGTGCAGCCGTGATTGATATTTTTAGTCAAGGTTATTAGTAATCTGGTGCTGATTCCACCAACCTTCCTAGGATTTGACTTGTTGGTCTAGGATCCCTACGATCTTGTTAAGTCATCACAGGTCCAAGTTTCTGAAGGAACACATGAGCGATAATTATTCTTGGCATGCGACAGAAGGATCGTTGCTCCAAAGTTGTCTACTTACATTTGGCAGTCAGCATATAACCAGATTTCCATGTGGCTTTTGCAGGTTCTAGTTCTTCGCAGAAACTTTGATGAAGAAACGCCTACAACAAAACGCAAAGCAGCAATCGTTGCACAAACCCAACTGACACTATACAACAGTTAGCTAGCTTCACATGTCTTATTGTGCGTACTAATATTCGGAACAAATGTGACATGTAAATCAACATGCAAACTATAAAGTGCAACATGCCAAGTCACCATGCAAACTATAAAGCTCGCTAAACTACAACTTAACAACTAGATCGCTGATTAAGTGGCAACCCAAAGCCATGAAATGGTAAAAAGTCAGATTAACTTAACTTCGATCGGTTGGAAGTCAGGCGGTATTGCAATTAGTGGGCTTTCTGCTGAAACTACAAGAAAACATACACTTTGTTTGTATAGCTTAGCATGTATGATTATTGGTAAGTTTTCTTACATAATAAGAAAATCCTGTTTATGCTGAAACAAATATTTTCACGACATACATCAAAAGCTAAAAATAGTGCAGTCTTAGTTATGAGCAAGATTACTGATACTGACTACTGTTGCACCAACTTGCAAAGAATTTGACTTGTTGGTCAAGAATTCCTACGATCCTGCAGGACAGCACAGGTCGATAGTTCTGAAGGAAAGATACAAAAGTAGCGATATTTAGCATTCTTATCGGCACGTGATAACGACATTTACTTACTACAAACATGTACGCATAAGAACCGAATTTTTCCACTGCTTTTGCAGGTTTCCATGTTTCGTAGAAACTCTGCAACAAAAAGTAAAGCAGCATTCGATGTTCAAACTTAATTCAGACTAAAGAACAATTAGTTGACTAAAGGTAAGAACACACGTGACATGCAAAACACAAAGCCAAATCAGCATGCAAAACTGAGATTCTGACGACACTACCACAACTACTAAAGTATATAAATCAACCCTAAAACCAAAGTTAACTTAACTTCAATCGGTTTGGCTCTGAATTCCGTCTTGGCTCAGCATCTGTCGAGGTCTATAGTGGAAAACGTTAGCGATAGTTATTCTCGGCATGCGACATAAGAATCGTTGCTCTGAGGTTGTCTACTTACATTTAACCGTCAGCATATAACCGGATTGCTCCGTGGTTTTCGCTGGTTCCAGTTCTTCGTCGAAACTTTGACGAACATTCTGTAACAAAACATAGGGCAGCATTCGATATACTAGCACAACTGAGCCCAAATAGCAATAAGTTAGCTTCGAATGCCTCACTGTGCTGAATAGTCAGAAGGCACGTGACATGCAACACACCTGGTGCAACATGCCAAATTGTAAATCTACTAAAAATTATCAACTAGGTCGCTGCTTATGCAGCCAACCCAAAGCCATGAAAAGTTAAAAAAAAACAGGTCAACTTAACTTCAATTGGTTCGAATTTAGGCCATTTTGCACCCATGTACTGCCCATTTCCGCGGAAACTAAAAAACATACATTTAGTCTGTATGACTTGACTTGTCCCATAACTATTGGAAATCTCCAGGGTCGATGACTTACATCTAACATATCCGCGTATGAACTGCATTCCTCCAGTGCTTTCACAGGTTTCCATGTGATTTTGATCATTCGGAAAGTTGGTTAAGAAAAAATCCTGTATGTGATGCCCACTGCGAAAAAAAAACTAATCATGTGCAGCCTTACTTATCTTAGTTTTGTCTTACATTTTGAGTCTACAATAGTGTCGCTGCTTTGTTGGTGCGAGATTCCTACGCTCCTGTAAGTCAGCAATGGTCGGAGTTCCTGAAGGAAAACATTAGAAATAATTACCCTCACTATGCGAAAAGGATTTGAAATTGTCTACTAACATTTGGCGGCAAGCATGTAACCGGATTGCTCCTTGGTGTTTGCTTGTTTCAGTTCTTCGTAAATGTTTCCATGAACAAGCATCTGCAACAAAACCTACAGAAACACTCGATGTACAAACCTAATTGCGACTAATGAACATTTAGTTAGCTTTACTTGATATGAAAACACACGTGACATGCAAAACAAGAAGTAGAACATGCCAAATCACCGTGCAAATCTGCAAGTCTCACCATACTGATTATATTTAACAACTAGGCGATTATGTGGCAAACTTTTTAAAAACCAGGTAACTTAACTTCAATCCGTTCGAATTCGAAGTCAGGTCGTATTGCATCAATTAGTGCGCTTTTCCGCGGAAACTAAAAGAACAAGCGTTTTGTCTGCAGATCTTTGCTTCATAATTTGCTAATACACTATAATCATTGGTAGGTGGTTACATAAAAAAATATTGCATGTGCTGAAAGAATACTTTTATGTCACACAGCAAAAGCCTAGTATTGTGCAGACGTAATTGCGCTAAAAAAAAACTCTATATTACTGGTGCTGTTTGTGACCTGTAACGGATATGACTTTTGGTCAAGGCTCTCCACGATCCTGCAAAATAGATGAAAATTAGCGATATTTTCCTATCGTTGGCATGAAGCTCTTATCTATACTTACATTTAACACGCAACTAACCGAAACCCTCCATTACAGGTTGCTTTTCTTCGTAGAAACATCTGCAACAAAACGTAGAGCATGCTGCAGCATTCGATGTACAAACCTAATTGACACTAAAACTACAACTTTAGTTACGGTCAGAACACACGTGACATGCAAAACGCGATGTGCAACATGCCGAATTACCGTGCAAAATTTCGATTCTCAGCATACTAAGATTTAACAACTAAGTTAGTTCGCTTGTTGTGCAGCAAACTATATTTAATCTATAGAAAGCTAAAATCAGGTTAACTTAACTTCAATTGATTTGAAGTCTGGTCGAATTTCAGCAATTAGTGTGCTTTTCCGAGGAAACTAAAAAAACATTTGTATGTGGAGCTTGGCTACTAAGTCCTGTTTTGTTGAAACAATACTTTTATGACACATACAAAAAAAATAAACATAGTGCAGCCCAAGTCTAGATTACAGGCGCTGTTTGCACTAACCTGTCGAGGATTTGACTTGTTGGTCAAGGGTCCATACGATCCTGTAGGACAGCACAGGTCGAAAGTTCTAAAGGAAAAGATACACACGTAGCGATATCTAACCTTTTTCTCGGCACGCGACAACTACATTTACCTTCTACTAACATGTACGCATAAGACCTGAATTCGTCCAGTACTTTTGCAGGTTTCCATGCTTCGTAGAAACTCTGCAACAAAACGTAGAGCATGCTGCAGCATTCGATGTACAAACCTAATTGACACTAAAACTACAACTTTAGTTATGGTCAGAACACTCGTGCCATGCAAGTCACAATGTGCAACATGTCAAATTACTATGCAAACTATAATGCTCGCCAAACTACAGCTTAAGTAAGTGGCTGATTACAAACCCTGTAGGCTATGACAAAATCAGGTTAACTTAACTTTTATAGTTTGAAGTCAAAAGTATTTTCTCGTTAAGGTCATCCATCATGTCTAGATGTTTTCCTAAACATAGAAAATCAGATGAAGAGCTAAGAAACGCAATACGCAGTAATAGATCTAGCTTAGGTGTAATCAACAATCGGAACACACGTGACATGCCAAACACATAGTGTAACATGCCAAATCGCCGTGCAAAACTGAAATTTGTAATACTCCTAATACTACATGTTAACAACTAACTCTTAGTCGCCAATTAAATGGCCAAGTCATTACGAAGCGAAAAGCCTAGAAACCAAAGCAACTTAGCTGAATCGGCTTGGCTCAAAATTCCATGTTGCATCTCGGATCTAAGCGACTGTTGTGGCGTTCGGAAAACAAAGACAAAGCAGCAGTACCAAGAAACACAACACAATATTTAATTTAATATATACTATACGTTTTATATAACACGTAAATTTAGGATATTTTTACATGCCTGCTTGCCCGTTGTAGTTCAGTAAATTTTTATCATGTTCCCGGTTAATTAAATGTTCAGATAGCGGTTGAACCATCATTGAATGTCCGAAAGTACAAGAGAAACCTAAAACAAAACGATTAACTATCAACTAATTTGCTGTTGTTATATTTACAGGTTTTTATTATGCTTACTCATAGTAAGAACACATGTGCCATGCAAATCACGCAGTGCAACATGTCAAGTCACCATGCAAACTACAATGCTCGCTATACTACAACTTAACAACTAGGTCGCTGGTTATGCGCAAATCGTAAGCCAAAAACAAACAAACAGGTTAACTTAACTTTTATCAGTTTGAATTCGAAGATGTTTTCCAGTTTGGTTCGCATTCGTGATTCGTTGCCTTCCTACAACAAAAGCAGATACAGAAGAAATAAAAGTAACAAGCAGTATTCTAGTATACTTCTAATATTTTACAATCTAGTAGTTGGAACACACGTGACATGCCAAACATAAAAGTGCGCAAAATGCCAAATCAGCATGCAACACTGGAATTTATACTAAACTACAGTTTAACAGCTAGCTCACGCGCCTAAACGTTTGCGGCGTAAAAAACTTAACTGAATTGGCTTCGCTTGCTTTCGTTTCAATATTTGCTCTAGGCAACTCTTGTTGTTATCCTGTAAAAACAAAGCAGAAGCAGGACCAGGAACAAAACAAAACATTTGATTTAATTTAGTATAAACTATACGTTTTGATTAACATGCGAATTCAGGATATGTGCACGGTATACTATCTTCACATGTTTTAGCTTAATCTAGGCGTTTCGATAAGACGATTGAATATAAATATTTACGTGCCTGCTTGCTTACTGGAGTTCAATAGTTTTCATGTTTCATGTACTAACTCGGCGGCTTGGACGTCTTGGATGCAAAAGAACACCAACGGAACCTAAAACAAAACAATCCAGTAGCAGTTGTCGGAAGCAAACCTATACAACAATGGCATACTTATTGTGCCGGTGCGGAAGCCAACTGGTGTGCACCCAAGTTTGCTTCCACATCGATACGGATTAATTTAATAAACAACAACAGAATTACCTGCATTTTATCTCGATGCGTTGACGAACAAACATCTGCAACAAACCGTAAGAGCAACATTCGATGTACGAATTTATTTGAATATAACTACAATTAATTGACAAGTTTTATTCTGTATACTCCAATTCGGAACGCTCGTGACATGCAAAACACGATGTGCAACATGCTAAGTCGCAATGCAAACTAGAATGCTCGCTATATTAAAACTTAACTTGGTCGCTGATTATGCACAAAAAAACATTAAGTCACGAAAAATCACGATTACTTAACTTTTATCAAATTGCGTTCCGGCTTGGTTCTCCATTATGTCTTTTTGCTTTCCTATAAACAGAGAAACGTAAGCATAACCAAGAACCGCAATACACAGTATTACATCTAGCTTATATTAACAATCGGAACACACGTGACATGCTAAACACAGAGTGCAACATGCAAAAACATGCATAACTGGAAAATTATTATGAAGCGAAAAAACTATGAAAAAACAAGACAACTTATCTCAATCGGTTTGGTTTGACTTCCATCTTGCATTTCGCATCATCTTGCATTTTGCGTTGCCTTCGAAAAAAAGAATAAACAGTACCAACTAACACAAAACAATATTTTATTTTATTTACACTATACGTTTTAAATAACACGTCAAGATAGAATATGTGCAGTATACTACTATCTTCACGTGTTTGAGACTAAGTTTACGCGTTTCATTGTATTGATTCATTGTAAATGTTAAACGTGCTTACCGGCTTGTGGGTTCAAGTTTAGTAGTTAGTTTCCATGTTTTTAACTGTCAACTAGGCGGTGTAGGTTGAAACAGGCAACAAACGAAACCTAAAACACAACAATCTAGCAGTAGTACCATGTGTTTTGGAAGCTAAGCAAACTTTTGCAATATCAGCCTACATACAATAAGTATATAGACGCGAAAGCCAACTAGTGTGCACCTAAAATTTACTTCTATACATCCAAAGAAAACAATTTACTTTACAACAAAAGAATTACCTGCATAGAACCCAGATGACCATCCACCAGCAACGCGAGCATCAAAAGAAAGAATGACCGACCTCACACGCCCAAAGTGTGTAGCTTCATTTTTTCTTTTTTCTTTCGACCAATCACAACGCTTGTTGGCGACACGTTACACCAGCGCTTTTTAACCAACCAATGGCAGGCCTTAATACATCAATTAGCAAACTCCCTGGACTTGCACATGTCCGCGGGAACTAACGAGAACAAAGACACAAGCACTGCCCTGTGGACATTGCCTTTCCGCGTTTTTCAACTGGTTGGGTTCGAAACGGACTATTATTTATTTTTTTAATGCACAAAATTTTACATTTACTAAATCTAAGAATCGATGTTTTGTCTCTGAGGTAAAATATTATTAAATAACAATATCTTTCTGTCTTGCATAACCACTTACACACGCAAATTAAATAGCAACATGTAAAATATGTTTGGAAAACAGTATGTTGTAACATATTGCATAACTATACGATTTTACCAGAATTTTCGATGCCAAAACGCCCGAAAGTGATACCGGTTCCGGCGTTATTGTTCTTACTATTAGCCGACGTAGAATTCAGATGTGAAAACGGAGTAATTTAAAGCAAGCGACTGAAGTAGTGTAGTGGATAGGCAGAAGGGCTAAAAACTTTGCTGTCGCCGGTTCGAATACTACAATAAATCTCCGGGAGTTATGCTTCTTCGCTCTTACGGTCCTAATTGCAGCTGCACAACCACAGGATTTTTAGTTCCCTTTGGTGTACGAGCAAAATTCTAGATGGTGCAGAATTGAAATTAAACGTTAACCATCACATGAACATAAATAATGGACGACGAGTTATTTTGCCTTCGTTTTACTTTCACTCAGTCCTGCATCATGCGTATAGTAAAGTTATTTGTACAAGAGATGAATAATTTTTGCAACGGTTACGTACCAAGTCAGAAATACGAACCCCTTCTGGGTCAAATCCGATTTTCCTTCAGGATTTGTGCCTTTGAACACCAACTTGGACGTAGTCAGCACAGAGCAACAGAAGCAATATACCCAATATTCGATTTAAAAATTCATAGTTAAATTAGCAGGGGCAACCATGTTTTTCAAAAACAATTTTATTTATTCTTTGCCAAATTACCCCAAACCAAAAGTGGCCGATATCTGATAATGGTGTGAAAAGAAATAAAAAAAAAACACTGACAGCAACGTCAAACTGACGAAAACTAATGAACACGATTAAATGAGTTCACAACACAGAAGCAACAGGAAAACTGACATAAAGCTTGAGAGCAAGAGAAGATAGCAATAAAGCAAGAAAAGTAAAACAATATGAAAACGAGCAGTTTTATTTTACTGAAAACGAAGATGTAATCAACCTGGTTAAAACCAAGTCCTGCTCTATAAACAACAACTTCATAAATGCAACATTTTCTTGAAAAAAGTCTTTCTTGCAGCTTAATGGTGCAGATCACAAAGAAATCAGAAAATCAAAGTTTTTGGAAATGAATCATATATGTATATAGTTTAGCCGTTAGACGTGTCTTTTGCCATGTTGTTGCAGAGTAAAAACTTGAATAATTCAAGATTTTCTTATGGATTCGTAAACAGTCGTTATAAAACTGTTTTCCGGCCTTTTGATTTGTGTTTCGGTGTAGGCCTTCTACGTTCTTTAAGTTGTAGCCTATTACGCTGTATGGTTTCAAATTAAAGGTTTCAGTTTTTTCTTAGGTGTCCAGCGTTTGTGGCTACAACAGCAGATACAGTTAAATCGCAAACACAACTTTAATCTGGACATACAGTGCTTCAATTGCAGACGGATTATGAATATACAGCAAAAGCATTTCATAATCCAAAAGGTAAACACATTAGTGTCGTTAAACGACAAAAAAAACGCAAAAGGTGCAACGTTTGGTGAAGCATTCAACTTCGTTGCAATAATATACAGATGCTTTAGTTACGGCAGTTTAGGAACGGACAAGTGTTCTTCTTAACTACTAACCATATTTACAGGCTCATATCTAGTTCACCGGTCGATCCTTTTGGCCAGTGCATTTATACAGTGAGGTTTGATGTACTTAGGGTATGCGTTCTGGTTTGTAGCCAGCCATACATGAGCAGTAATATGATCCGTCCGTGTTGGTGCATTCTGCGTGGGCGGTGCACGGCTGTGTCTCGCACTCATTGATATCTAAAGGCAACACAAGCCAGAGGTAAAGCAATTTCCTTTCACGCTGTGGGAAATATTGGGAAACGAAACAAACATGTCACACTGGATCGGAGTTGCAAGCGGGCCCGAAATTTAAACCCGAACCCGGCTAGAACCCGGCCCGAACCCGAAAGTATAAGTACATGTACACTTGGCGGGGGAATCAAGTTATTCGAATACCAAGAAACATACTGATATTAACTTATCATGTACCTTCACATTTTACTCAAACACCAGTAAACCCGAAATTGGAGATGTAAGTAAAGAACCCTCGGCTTTTGCGCATATGACAATGACGTGATACCGTTACAATTAACGTAGCTACATTTCGCCAAACTGTAGGTTTACGCCAAAGTGAAAATGTACCACTTACCAGCGCAAACCTTGGCTAAATTAAGTTCGTAACCAGAGTTGCAGGCACATGTGTAACTTCCAGGAGAGTTGGTACATGAAGCAGTTTGTGGCCCACATACTTTGCTGTTTCCAGCGCATTCGTCAATTTCTGGAACATATCACTTGTTTATGAGCACTTTGTTTAATTATTATCCATTCGATTTTTTATTTTAGTGTAACTACGCGTCACAATGTAATTGTGTAATGCTTTTCGTGCTTGTTTAAAGTTGTGGTTATGAAGTTTACTTATTTTTCTATGGACCACAAGCCGTCATGTTGAGGCATTCGTCAGTTTCTAAGAATCAACGCAAAATGTTTGTTTGAAGAGTTTGCGCGTTTAGCACAGAACGATAATAAATTCCAAGAATTTCAAATCAAAATTTTTTGGTTACAACATATTTTACGCAAAAGGATTTTGTAATATGTTTCAACCACTGCGTACCTGTACAATCAGTTCCTGCTGGAACAATCGGAGTGAGATGTGAGAATGTGCTTGTGTCGTCATAACCGCTTTTACACAAACATTGGACCAACGACAATCCTCGGTTGGTGCATGTTGCATTAGTGTGACAGGGGTGCAGTTTGGTGTTACAAACGTCGGAAACTAGATAATTTGCGGTTAAAGATGAGTTTTAACTGAATATTAAAACTTTTTAACCTACTTCCTTCGCTGTTGTTTAGCAGAAAGTCTCGTGCGTTTTTGGCGACGGTCAAATTCGCATATGAGACGACTTCAACTTCTGTAATGATTGAGCCACCCATACCATCCGCAGTAGTCATATTGTACACGACAATAACTGCAAAAATATTATTAAAAATGAACTGAATATTGACGAATAAAGTACCGTTATTTAAGAGCACAACACCATCATTTCTCTGTGTCCTTTTCTAGTCCTTAATTGTACACTTTTGTCAAAATTTAATAGGTTCTCATGCAACAGTTTATAAATCAACGGAGAGAACAAATATGCCAAATACGGTGAACGGATCACATAGCAAAAAATAACATGTCTCGTTTTTCCAGAAGCATCACAATTTTGCAAAATACACAAGCTCACCTGCGTCCGGTACAATCTGAGCTAAGACGCAGTCGATTAGGGCCGTACCGAACAAAGCTAGTACAATTGAAGACTTCATGGCGTATGTTAATGATTTGTTTGTTACGTTTCAGGTTTAGTTTCTGTTAGTAATCATTTTCACAGCAACAGAAGCTGACGATTATTAGTGTTATAAAACACTTACGTTTCGAACAAACATACAAATTTACCAACTATAGTAGATGAAATGTATAATTTAGTGTTTTTGTAAGATTTTATTTTTGCAATGCCTTTTGAAAAGATTTGTCAGATAGGCAGTTTGGAATGCAACTTTTATCTTGAAAACAAGTTTGACAAAAGCACTTACACTACAGAAATATACACACATACATACATAAAATGACATTTTGACGCTCGAATCCCAATTAAAATGTAACTGTATTCATACTAACTTCAATACTAAACTAATTCGAAAGTACAGTTTTATCTTGGTCAAAAGTTGTTGAGACAAGTCTATACATCCAAAATACATTAAAGCTATTTTGGTACAGAACTTGACGCATACTTGCTTTCAAAGCACAATGTTATAGGTTTATAAATACAAAACATTATGACGTCATTTTCGAGATGACGATGTCATCAGAAAAAAGTGATACACAACAACTTTCCCAAAGAAACTTATGGGCTATCTCTTTCCGACTTTTCTAGAAACTTTATAAAGTACGACCATGTCCAAACGCAAAACTTTAAGAAAAAGAATTCAGCAGTTTAAGGGTTAAAATTCTAAACTGCGCAAACTGGGCTAAAACTATGTTTGCTTGGGTAGTTCCCAAGACCACTGATATGAACAACGTCTGTATTGTTGCACTTTGCATCTGTTGCGCATATCTACCAGTCCTAGATTTTTATCAACTATGAGATATACCGACAGAAAAATGCAGACTGTACACTGACTCACTAGTATGTTATGTCCCCAGCCAACGCACACTAAGTCCTTGTTCCGGAGCTATAAGCAACGTCACATCCACACTCTTTAATGTTGTGTGATTAATGGCACAAGCTAAAGTAGAGATCAGTGGAAAAAAACGAATATGACTGTCTGTCATGGTTTAATATACACGATGGTCAAAACAATACATAGTATTACCTGCACACCTATCTGTTAACGGTTTGTACAAGCCTTCTCATTAAACGGACGTTAAATAGTAACGCCTACGTTAACCACGCTACGTAACTGTTTGTCACAAGTATTCCGGTTAATTTAAGCACGCGCGCTAGGTGATCACAAATGATGATCAACGTACGTTTTATGGCATATTAACTAGTTACAGGACATCGGGACACGACGCTGATTTTGTGTTACCAAAATACAGAGGTTTGAATTCGTTTACCTGCAATATTCTATTGCAGCGAAAGGGGCCTTCTTCAAAACCACGGAACTTAATTAATCTGAAATCAATACGCTAAAACGTTGCTTTCAATTTCATTTCGATTGCACTTTAAACAGGATACAGGTTCGGTAGATGGTCATAAACGTCTAGAACCCAATCAAAATCTGAAGATTCGGGCAGCAATAAAAAAACTAAAATTTTCTACGATTTATCGATGTCTCAAGACCGAAAACGGGTGCAACGCTATAGCATTTCCGTCAATTTAAGATTTCTAGTTTTATGACAAAAAATACCTCACCACCAATCCACCAAAAATGGAATTTTTGCAAGTCCGAAAACGGGTGCAAGACTATAGCCTATTTTTACAATTTTATGTGTTTTTTTATCAAACGCGTTCACCAACCTAGGTACTGCATCGTCTGGGTTTGTGGAAGCTTGTAAAAACATCGGGGATATGTGGTACCGCCTTTTGCCTGTGATAAAACCTTTTATTGGAAGTTAATCAAATTTGCCGAATGAAACACAATGCGTTTACGGTCGATTTAAACACTGGGTTAAGACCGGTGACGTCAGTACAGGTTTGCCCGATGCGCTTGATCAACGACCTGAGAAGACAAACCCAAACCGCACGTTAGAATGGTAACAGTTAGGCGTCCTTTTAACAGCATACAGTGTTCTAGTTATAACAAGTTGACGTTTATCCTGAATAAATCAAATACTTTTAGATAGATGGCAGCTCTACCGCACATGATGGTGGTATTTTTGACAGTATTGTATTTAGCAAGGACTGAATCGCAATTGGTGAGTACATGCTTTCATATTCGATTTTTATCGCCTTTGTTGATGCAGGTTGCTTTGGTCTGCTGAAAAGTATTCTTTAATAATAGCGACTCTAGGCTTAAAATACCCACCCTGAGTTTGTAATATAGTTTGCTATATTATGTATAAGTAATAACGTATTTTGCAATGTGGTTGGCCAGTTTGGGCTGCTTTAGTTATCACTAACATGGTAGTATTTAAAAACTGAAGCTTAGTTTTAGGTTTCAAAACGAGATTATAAATAACCTTTTATTGTTTTTATAGGATCCCCGATTTGCGCTTGTTCAAGAAAAAACAAGGTATGTAAACACTTTTACCTATCCCCTCCACACAATTTATCGTGTTCATTATCCTGCAGATTGAGGCACAAACGTTTGTCGGGCTCAGAAGGTACGAAAATGTAAAAAAGCTAATTTCTTTACTTTTAAGGCGACACAATGAATCCTTAAGACTATTTTATTCAAGTGTAATAATGTATCACTTGAACAAACACTATTACCTGCTGTTGAATGCTCAACATTAAACATTACTTGAAATTGTAACACTAAGTAATGGTAGCTAAGTTTTAGGTTTGTCAATTGGTGATACAGTTAGAGCGAGAATATGAAAGGAAAGAAGGACCAAGGGCTAAATTTAATATGGTATTTTAATTAATTCCAGTCTTACCAATACAAGGAACAGTTACCATGTCTGGAGGAATAATCTCAGTGAATTTCACCAGCAATCCAGGTATACTTTAAATTGAACAACTAATCCAAAAACGCTCGTTTTCTGAACAATTTACAACACAGACATTGACTGTGCTGAGTTATGCGAGGAGAGACCATGTTATTTGGACCACCGAAACGAACACATGTGCTTTTGCTGATGCAGAAACGGTTTGGTAAGTTTGGTGTGCAAACAAGTGTCGCAGATTAATTTGTTATTCGCAATAAAGAGTTTTGTTTTAGTGCCTTTACCTAAATTGCTAACTAATGCCGAAATGTATTGCGCACTATATTGTAGTACAGTGTACGGTCTACCAAACCGATATCAACTTTTACTAGAAGTAAAAACAGAATTAGTGGCATATAAAAGGTTATGTTCATTTACCGTTTCTTTGTAACTAAGTTTTCAACACGATAATATATCTTGAGGTAATGTGTGACACCAACAACAGTAAGAAAAAGTTGCACCACCTTAACCCCAAAGGAATTACCCCCTAAAGCGATTTAACAATCCGACAAGTCTACGAACTTGTTGTACACGTCTGTATTGTTGTGTTATACCAACAATCATTTCAGCATTTTTTTGCAGACAATAGATAGTTGTAACAACAACCTACAGCGACGGGATCACGTACATCAGAGCGCGAATGTCTGCTTGTCAAGAAACTCCCAAGTCATGCCCCTCCCACTGAGGATAAACGGACACAATTGGGCCAAACTACACATAGACGAAATACGAAATGGAAAGAATGACATGTCCCAATGCACGAACTGTTTTAAGACTGTTATACATTTTTTTACATTAAAATGATATAAAAGCACTGCAAAATTTTTTGTTAACCTCCATAGCAGGGGTCGGTACTGCGAACCGCTTTTGAAACTGCAATTTTATCGCGGACCGGACTTCAAAAAACTACAATAATATTTAGCAATGGAAACGCCTAAATTAGTAAAATGAAAAACGACCACTTTTGAAGCATTTTAACTGAAAAATTATACGGCCCGGCAACGAACTCGTCGCCGACCGTACCAGACCGCGGCACGGCGGTTGCCGACCACTGCTTTTTATAGAAATACTCGTTTGATCGCAAATACAGTGTAAAATAAGTTTGAGTTGCTAAAATGTTGAAATTTGTTTGTTTAAGTTGCCATTTTTGAAATTCATTTAATAAGGCCTATCGTTTAATTGTTTATTTTTTTTCGGTTTTATAGTGTAATGTTGAATGCCTTGTGCTATGAACCGTCGCCTGCTGCTCTTGGAATATAGTTTATCGCATGCGATTGCAACGCAACTGCGTTGCAACGCAACTGAGCATCTTAACTGTTGTCCTCTTAACTGTTGCTTAAATAACTCAACAGGTCACGTTTTTACGTCAGTATGCAAACAACTGTCTTGAAGGGCTGTTGTTTGACATTGCAACCCTTGTATACAATAGTCTATAGTCTCATCGTCTAATGATATAAATCTAATCATGACATTGTCGTTGATTAAAACAATTTGATTGCCTTTCATTGGTAGCCGATTGCCCTAATTGTATAATTTTCGTTACGAGTAGTTACTAAAAATGTGACCAAATTATGTTGAATTAAAGACAAATACAATGATTGCAGTGCAGAACGACAAAGCTTTGTGTGGTAGAATGCGTAACGCAACGTTATCCAAAGTCCCAATAAGGACATCCAACGAGCCATTGTTAGGAGCTGGCTGCAAACCCAGCAAATGACACATCAACGGATAAACATGAATTGACTCAAAACCGTCGACAATGTAGTTTTTCTGCGCATAAAGTGTGAATGAGTTGAGTTGAGTTAAGTTGAGGTTATTTTGCTTGGTGGAAGACAACATAGCGACACAATTGCACTAAAATAATTACCAAGCCGGAAATAGCTGCAAACGTTGAAACGTTATGGAGCGCATTAAAGTGAGGGCACAATTGATGGATGGGGGCCAAACGCGCTGCAGCTACACCGTCATTACAAGACGTTAAGTGACTGGGGCTCACAAAAAAGTGAGGTTGGCGCATTGCGAGTAAAAACGACTGGGGGTGGGACGTTGGTGGAACCAGTCGAGGGGGCCCTATAAACTAACTACCCGTGTTAGGAAAAGATTGGCATATTGTGTTGATGCTACATGGCTTAATCAAGGGACAATTAAAGAAATTAAATTTAATAGCAGTTTAGCTTGTTCGTTTGTTGTCCAAAAGTATTCTCACCCAATGCCAATAAAATGAACATTGCCCACACGACGACACACGATTGCACGCGCAATCAAATGCGCAACTGTTTAAAAAAGTGTTTAACCCATCATACTGCAGCCATGAAGTGGCGCAAAAGAGAGGGTTTCGTTTTAGCATGTAAACTATCACGTACATAGCATTTAACTTGGGACGTTTTTCACACGGGTGGCGGATTTAGATATTTATTGTTGTAGGTGATTAACAAACATTAATGATGTCCTTAAAATAAAAGGATTTTTTTAGCTACTTAAAGAAAAACGCGTTATTTTTAGGTTCCGATTTCCAAGTTTGGGTGATTCCTAACAAGCAAAATTTATTCAGACAGAACACTTGGGGATTCTGGGATTAATATCAATGGTTTTAGTTTACTTAAACGTTGAGAATTTGATTGGAGTTATATGACAGACACTAGGGCATGTCGCTTTACAAGGACCGCTATCGTAACGTTTAAGATTGAGGAAATAATGGGCGCGATTGAAGTGCCAGTGGTGGAGATTACTTAAATTGAGTCAAAATACACACCTTGAAAGATGGACCAATACTGAAATAGGAAGCTCTCATGTTGACCACGTCGTTGTCATAACCGTGTTCTCCATGATTTATTGTGATAGGAATGTCTTGCTGTAATAATAATTCTCAGTAAAAACTTCTTACATTGTTTAAAGGCGCAAAACAGATCTTTGATTCGATAATGATTTACACGTGCATTTTCAATAAGTAAGCAGCAAACAGTGCCCACTGTTTCGATACGTAAAGCATCAACAGACACTGGGCCATATAGGCTGGTGTAGTTATATGGATAACAATTCTTACAAAAACAACTTTAAAAGTTAGAAATAAGCAGAATGAAAACAATTTCAAGATTTTGTCTATTATTCACTTGCGTAGCGGTTCCGAAATAGAGCATAATTAATTATCGAAATACAACAAAATCATACAAAGAACCAAAAGTGTTGTTAGTTGTTTCGAAATAGAAGTCAAAATTTACCGGATATGTGACGTATCCCGCATCCGCTACAACGACAATTGACGTCACACGATCATTGTTCTTGTAATGCCACCTTTCCAGTAGATCTTCTTTCTTAAAAACTCGCATTGACTCATTGACTTCAGCATCTGTAATTGTGATGTTAATGTGTTAGAATAAGTAAACTTGAAATTCACACCCCGGGCAAGTGAGAGTTTTTAGGCTCTTTTTTAAGCTCAATCGCATATTTGCTACACTTTTAACCAGAGTTGCATGTTAAACCGCGACTTTCGGATCTGGTTGGCGGTTAGTTTGGAATAAAACAAATGTGGTTCGGCCTGACTTCCCACTTGGTACAACTTGTACCAGCTTTTGAGGCCCATAGTTGCCTTTTTACATAAAAAAACAAACAAACTGGTTCGTGTCGAGTTTCGGGTTTGTACCTGCGGGGTATGAGTCGGGCTCAGGGCCCAATTTGTAATTTTGTAAGCCGCTTACAACTTTGCCTCAAATAACAGTATTGTTTTCGAAAACAAGTGGTTTTTGTTTTGGAATCGTATAACCAGCGTTCGATAACCGTTTTGCAGACACTATAAAGCAGAGGTTTAATGTTAAAACTATGTAAAGACCCTAGTGGTTTTAAGTAACTGACAATGCCACAAATCTTTTTTAGTAAAGTACGTTTACACATTAGCCGCTGGAACGATGACCCCCCATCTTTATTATTAAAAAAGACAATTCTTCGATTTAGTAGATAACAAGTTTGTTGTCATACCTTTTAGCCGTTTGTAGACCATTTCAAGTCTTCCTTTTTTAGGTTCAATTAGGGCCAAAGGAGCGTAAGTGAACATAAAGTCAACGTTCATCATGCTCACGTAGTCAAGCAATGCAATCTGTTCGTTCGTGGTGCCTTCCTCAGCAAAGACGGGCTGAAATCCATGGTCGCTTCAAGACAAAAGAATGGAGATGGGTGTAATAATGAATGCTTTAGTACAGGGGTAGGCAATCCCTAGAGTCAAACTCTACATTTGGCCTCTGGTAGTACATTATCTTGTATCGCTTTACAACACTTGCTTTTAAATTAGTTTTGTAAAAAAATATGAAGCAAAATAGTTTTAGTAGTGCCCGCTCATCAGAATAAGTGTTTTATCAAACATACACGTAGCAGTATATTTAGACTGTTTCATGAAGAACAGGTACAAAACATAAATCATTTCTTTAAAAACAGAAATATATATTTCGCCTTGAATACACAGGCATCATCAGTTTCTTATTCAAATAGAAAAGTTTTTCATATACGTGGCAGCATAGAGTTTATACCCAAAGCAACAAGTCGTACATCCCTACATAAGACACAGGCGGCAAAGCGACCCAGTTGCATGAACTATACCTTACAAATATGATGTTGAGGTCATCAGTCAATCCAAACTCCTCAACTTTATCCAACAAGTAAACGATCGTTCGGCTGACCAAGGGTAAAACTACTTCAGTGATGTCTGGACTGTCAGGTCCAACATTGTGGCTTGTTACGTCAGGCTGGTGAAACAACAAAAACATGCTGTAGTTGTTTATTACAGACTTTATAGGCATGGTTTCAAAGCATATGCAAATAGGTTAATACTTATGTCATTGGAAATATAGCCCATTTAAAAAATATGTTGTCACGAAACTTATACGAATCATAAAAAACTTAAAATGCTTCATATGTATTTACACGTTTATTTATCATACAGTCTAACATAGTTTAAGATAAATCGCGAGTCCCGGAAAGACTTATGTTCAAATCCCATCACAGGATAGATGTTCTTTTTTTAATCTATGCCTTACCATTTGGGATGCTTGGTGATCGGCTGATTGCGTATGACGCTTTTAATGGGCCTAACGTACTGTGATTTATATTTGAGCGTGCCCTGATCACTGGTTTTGGAGTTGTATGTCGGGCCGGGTTCGGGCTTAGGTTTCTTCAAAGAAACGAGCCTGATTCGGGCCTGACTTTACACTCTGTGTCAGTATTTAAAAAAATATATATATTCAACTAGCTAAGTAGCCGGTTGCTGCACCTGACCTAATGTCAAACAGCCCTAAAACGTTTTGTTCAAGACTAATTGTTATTGTTAGGTATAGTGTTTGTTGTCTTGGTCTTTCCGGGTGCTTCAATGCATAGACATGTCAATCAAACTTTCGGGCATAAACGGGCTTCTAAAAACAATTTGGTTTCGGGCTTGTACTTTCGGGTTCGGGCTCCAATTTTAGGCCCGTTTACAATTCCGGCTGGTATGCATAGACGCTTCAGGGGTGATCCCAGTATCGAATTTCTGTTCAACTTAGTTTAAAGATAAGTACGTCTACATTCAGAAAACATACCTCTTCAAAATACAGGGCTACCATGTCAAGGCTTTCTTCAGTAAACCATCTCATAGTCTCGTCAATTCTTTCATGCCAAGCATCCTCATCCGTTGGGGTTCTAGCAGTTTCTAGCACTTGTTTTGTGGCTCCCACGCCGCTCATGTTGGCAGCACTACCAGGAAATAAATTGCCACCACTACGAAGTCCCTGTGTAATGTCAAGTGGTAGAATGAAATTCAAATGTAATCTCAGTAGTTTAAAGGAAGCCCCGAATGCCTGACGGTACATTGAAAATCACATATGATTGGACATTAGATATTCTACTGAAAATACTATACTAGTTTATTATACGGTTTATCCTACGTTATTCTGTTTATTTTCTACGTTATTCTGGGTGTGGAAACTCAAACCTCAGTGAACAAATGTACGACACTGGATGTCAGAAAATCACCAATATTGATATCAGCAAAACAATTATCAAACAGTTTAAACATTTTGAACAATGTATGTCGAAACGACGGATTTCATCGCGGAACGATTATCACCACATACTTGGTACCTGTAAACACGTATGACGTAATTGTGGGCGTCAACTTGCATCACAGATTAAACACACGCACCACAATTTATCCTAACTCGTCAAATCAAACTTGCGTTTTGTGCCAAAGTCCATCAAGCAGCAGACTTACTTGATTGACAGCTGTGATCCATATCGGCTCAGCCCCGTTGTCCCACCATTCGTTCACAGCTAATGTTGAGTAAAAGTTAGAACGTGACCACAAACCAGTCTGATTCTTGTCGTAGTTGCAATTGTGAACAACGCCATGCGATTCAGGGTACAGACCTGATGAAAACAAATTGATACAGTTCGTGCCGGTGATTGTACTGCTTGAGCTTAAGCGGCAGTAACAAACGTTTCCTAATTGCAAGAAAATAAAGTCTAGTTTGAAATGAAATCAACCTTACACTAGCAGTTTTCTCGGTGATTACTTTTCTCTACATCAATATAATCTAAAACCCAGTGCATAAAATCCTATGCCAATACTGTGTTGGTTCTGTTTGGCCTGGGATTGCAAGAAGAACACTTGCAGGAAATAAACCAAACCCAATGCGACAACTCAACACAAAAGCCTAGAAGCACGCCTACTGTTGCAAAATGGCTTAGTATTGGGCGGCGCAAATTTGTTTAAACCACCGAGACCACAAACCTAGAGGTATGGTAGCCTGCAGCTAACATTTTGGGCCAATCAGTACGGAAGGCAGAAACGTCAAAACAAGAGGTGATTTTGTGAGAGCCTGAATGCCAATTAAAGTGGCAAGTGTCACGTCCATCAGCACAAACCATAGTTCTACAGGCAACGACAATGTATACCAAAAATGTGCCCCAAATCGACCAACAGACAACCAGAGTGAGAATCAAAATTAATGCAAAACAGTTGATGAACAAAACATTTGGCCACAATACAAACTCTGAGTCTTTACATGTAACTGTTTGCTATCTTACCTGTGGCTATTGTAAAATGGCAAGGAGAGGTCTGTGTCGGAAAAGGTGGCTTTAAGTACTTCGCTCTCACACCATTATTAGTTAGACGTTTGAAACCTTCAAGTTCTGGAACCTTGTCCACATAATCCCATCTACAATCAGCCAATTAACAATGCAGTTTTACGAACATAGCTTAGTTTTTGAAGATTTAAGAACATAGTATAGTTTACAAGCCAAAATAATTCTGAAGAATTATGCATAAAAATCTATGGACTGCGAAGTCCGTAAAATTTAATGCAAAGATATTTATACATATAACATGGTACGTTTACTATAAATTTATATCTTCGGTGGTGTTATTGATGGTTAACAGACATGGTAGCATGCACCCGATTAACCTTCAATAACATTTCAAAAATCACTTTATAGTGAGCGTTTTAAAGCGATACGGATACGGTGCAATGATCTTTAAAAAATGAAATAAACAAACTGACAATACAACACTTATTTCATATTCAAAATCAAAGCTCTTGAGCACAAAATTAGCACTTCTGTGCTTACTTAAATTACGCACCTCAGGCCGTCAAATGACACCAGTAAGAGTTTGTGATGGCCATCGTTGACCGAGCCATACGATTCACACAAAAACAGAACAACAAAAAGAAGTACAATCCACTCCATGCTACTGCTTTAAAAGTCTTTATTGTCAAACATAACGTACATAGGGTGCCGACAACGTACATGCATTGTGGTTAAACAACCGTGTGTTAATTATTATCTTGAAAGGTGCGATAGCAATACGGACTAGACGACGTGAATACTAAGTGCTCTGTATGTATGAACAGGCTATCTAAACTTGTTTGTTTTTACATACATGTACAAAACCAAATCCCGCCTCATTGAAAACAAAGTTAAAGGTACTCATGTCTCTACGCGGTTTTAGGTTCAAAAAAATAATATGATTAAAAGTATTTTGGAATGGGAAAACAACGTATTACTTCTTTATCGGGTAATTACTTCTAGATCACTACTTTTTACGTTTATAGGGAAGTCAAAAGTTTTTAAATGATATTATCTGTTTATATTTCTACAATGCATTGCCAGGTTACCTCCAGAAGGCACAAACAGCAACCCTAATATAGTGTTTAAATTACATAAAAACTGTGTTTAATTTTTTTGAAAAGAGTGTACATGAGGCATATGCTATTCTGTTTGAAAAAAACACAGTTTGTTGTTACTACTTCCCAGGAGTACATAAGGAACGGTTGGGAATTATGTTGACATAGCTTTACGAAAACACAAGGTCAGGTGTCATGATTCACTAAATTGGATCGGAAAATCTAAATAAGTACAGGGAAGGGGCGGCCAAAGATGCCTTCCATTCTCTAGTATATTTGTGACAACACGAAAACATACAAATATGTGTAGCAAAGATTGAGACTTTACAAAGAAATGTGCAACAAAATCGTTGTCACGGCAACAACAAGCACAGCAAATCGTGGCCTTACAGACTTGGCTGAGTTCCTCAGTGATCCTATAAGAACATCAAGCGAACCATTATTGGGAGCTGGCTGAAGATCAAGAAGGTGACACATTAGCGGATAGACGTGAATTGATTCGAACTCCTTGATCACGTGGCCTTGCTGGAGAGATGTGATTGGTCGGTTATTAAGCAGTTTTAATATTTTAAATGTGAAAATAGTTAAGTGGTTTTTAAGCGAGTTAAGAATTAGATATTTAAATATGATTGGATGGTAATTCATTTAGCAGGCTAAGAAAGCAGTTACGTGTTATAGAGTCGAATTTGATTGATTGGTTATTATGTAGTTTTGGAATCAGCGATTAGGATGTAATTGGCCGGGTTTCAAAGGAGATAAGAGTTATGCATTTAAATGTGATTAGTTGGTTATTAGGTAGTTGTTTTAAAATTATTAAATGGACAGTGATTGGAAAGACGTACAAGGCGACCGACCTTGAAAGATGGACCAATTCCAAAGAAAGAAGCTCTCATGTTTACTTGGTTATTGTCGTAACCATGGTCACCAGCATTTACGTGAAATCCAGGGAATATCTGCTCGTTTAAAGTTAGTGGTGTTAAAGTAATAGGGAAAAGATGGAGAGGTAGTTGTTTAGAGCTTGAAAGACAGGTAATAAAGGCAGCTTCCATAAAGTTGCGAACTAATAATAAGAAACTTTTGTTTACTTGGATGTATATCAAATAAAACGCCCAACGTGGAGTGAAGCAAAGTCATTGCGGTAAATTTAACCACTAAACAAATAAACAAACTAAACGTTGTAGATTTCTTGTGTGTGATTATTATGAAAAAGACTTGTCACAAATTTTTGATGTACGCCATTTTAGCAAAGAAGCACATAATTTTACCGGGTACGTGTCCAGACCAGGATCAGCCACCACAACGATAGAAGTAACTCTGTCATTGTTCTTGTAATGCCATCTTTCTGGAAGGTCTTCTTTCTTGTAAACCACCATACGGCTGTTGCCAGCTAATCAAAAATCGCAAGTACCCACATAGTTAGGTGGACTTGTGTTAGCACAGTAAATAAATGTGAATTAGGAAGCTAGGCCAATTCCAAGGCGCACTATTTTCTAAAGTTTAACGAGTGATATTGTAAAACATGTGATCAGAAACACGTTTGCATATTAGCAAGTTAAAAAGTAACAAGTCTTTACATTAAAATGCCAAATAAAACACTACCAAATCCGTTGTGTATTCAGGAACACTATATACACGGACTTCAAAAGTAATTTCATCATAAACATAACTGCCAAAGTACTGGTGTATATAGAGTTCATCATGCAGACGTTTCAACAATATCTGTTGTCATCATCGGTGCAGGTTGTGTATTCGTATTTTAACATTTACGCAACACTTTAATGTACCTGTTAAGTTGTTATAGACCTCCTCAACATGGCCATCGAAAGGTTCAATTAGCGCCAAAGGTCCGTATGCAAACATAAAATTGACCTGGGACATGTTGACGTACCTCATCAAGGAGATTGCATCATCACCTTTAATTGTTTTATCAACAGTTTGGAAGCCATGATCGCTGCAGAAAAATATATTTTTGATAAACTTTTACACACAGTTGTCAACACTCCGCAAAACCTAATTCTACTACATATATATTGCAACACGAACAGCACAGATTGATTTAGGTGCACTGAAATCTTCATATTACTAAGTCGAATTCTACTACATATAACAACTGTGCATACACGGAAATCGTCCTAAACCACGACGCGGTCAATACAGACGATGCCAGCGGATAATATATAAATACCAAATTGAAACTTTCAGTACACTGAAATGAGTCTGTGTCATTCTTTATGCAGTGTATTATAAAAAAATAATTATACTAAATTCCAATACATAAGCACAAGTAGTAATTTTTTTATCATTAGCAAACCCAAACGGGTGCTTGTTTCGAAAAGTAAGAAGTACCTGATGAATATTATGTTGAGATGATCAGTTAACCCAAAGATTTCTATCTTGTCAAGCAGATACACGATGGTTCTGCTGACTAAAGGCATCAAAACATCTACGATATCTTTGTCATCGGGTCCAACTCTGTGACTAGTAATGTCAGGCTGTAATGACATTCAAATTTCTACAATACACTTAATGTTCACGTAATAAGGAAATTAAGGGGCCATATGATTTATGTGGTCGTGCAAAATACTAGAACCTAAAGCATGCGTTTGATAGATAAGTTACAACATATATTACCACATCCTCGGTTTGTACTGCATTCTAGTTTAATGTTACATAAAATGTGAAAAATACTTAAAATTTCGAAAAAAATACATGTTTCTATTGAACTTAACTTTTAATTGGCATTGTATATTCGACTTCGCCTTATTTAATCAAACCGACACTTGAACAAATTCACTTTACAAGAAAAGTGTACTTTCAACTTCTCAGGCATAAGATAGTTAGCTATTGCTGCCAGGCATAAGAGTATGGCTCTTTCAGCAGTTTTAATCATAAATAATCGACGTTTTGTTGCAATCGCTGCGGTATAAGAATCTTGTCTTAAAATGTATTCAATTATACTAATAAAGGCGTCTGGTAAAGAACGTCGAAACGTCGATTATACAAACTGCTGGAAGAGCAATACTGGTTTAGGCATAAAGTAGGTTTGACATCTACAACATGAATACTATTTCCTCTGTTAGTACTGTATTCTTATGTAAGGATTATTGAAGCTAATAAAACTGTGGACAAACAATTGGCAAGTCATATATTTAACATGTTTTCTTCAAACTAAACTATCAATTGGTACGGCTTTGTATCTTCAACCTTACACTCCAGGAATAGTGTCAAATATGCAGCATAATTATAGCAGAAACCTGTTCGAAATAAAGAGCAACCATATCCAGGTTTTCATCTGTAAACCATCTCATTGTCACATCAATCCGCTCGTGCCAAGCTGTTTCGTCTGTTGGTGTGTCTGCCGTTTCCAGAACCTGCAATGTAGCACCCACGCCGCTCATGTTGGCAGCACTTCCTGGAAATAAGTTACCACCACTCCGAAGGCCCTACAAATGCAAAAATACTGCTAATACCTTTTAAATTCCGAAATCATAATACGCCAGGCCCATTAAAGGCGTTATACGGAATCAAGTTGGTCTCCCAAGCATTCACATATAACAAGGCACAGACACAAAAAATCTAGCCTAATTCTAAACGACCGATTACTCCAAAACGCACATTAGCGGGTAACGTGAGCTACTTCAAATCCATGCAAAAGTTTTGCCAAAAAATCAACAAACATGCGATTTTTGTTAACTTGCTGTTTAACAGTTGGTTGCAAATTACTGTAAACGTGAAACTGCTTTAAATCCATGCAAAAATTTGACAGAAAAATCAATGTAAATTTGACAGAAAAATCAAAGTTATGTTTTGTGGTAACTTGCCTGTTTAACAGCTGTAATCCATATAGGTTCGGCGCCGTTGTCCCACCACTCGTTTACGGCTAATGTTGTGTAAAAGTTGGTGCCAGGCCAGAGCCCTCCTTCACTTGCATTATAGTTGCAGTTGTGCACCACGCCATGCGACTCAGGGTATAAACCTGTTACAGAAAAATATCATTTATGTTGAGGGCAGTGCATAAGTTCAATTTAGCGGTGCAGCGCCCTTAAACTGGAGTCTTTTAGTACTCCGCATTTTTGAGCTGCACAATGTTCCAAAGTTACATGGTTATTCCGGCGTGTTAATGGTTGTAGTGTAATTGTTTTTAAAAAAAGGGAAATTCAAGCAGAAATCGAGCGTCTTGTCCAATATGCACAAATAATGCGAACTAACTACGCAATTTTCAGATATTTTCGCAAACAATACTGTATCAGTATAACTTCTGTTGGAGCATCAGAAAGCAACATTTCTTGACTCAAAAATGTTAAAACGCTACACATAATGTGTTTAGAGGATATGCTTACACCCTGGCTATACATTTATTTCTGCAAAGCAAAGATTGATTCGCTGATAATGTCAAATAAGGAGTTTAAGGCTTTGTATCCACTTTTAGAAAAACAAATTATGTTCATACATTATTTAAATCTGAAATATTGAAAAACGAAATCGCCTTAACAAACGCAGGGTTTTTTAATGTTACCTGTTGCAACGGAAAAATGATTGGGTGAAGTTTGTGTTGGAAAAACTGGTTGCATATATTTTGCCCTCACTCCATTCTCCCTAATGCGTTTGAAACCATCCAGATCGGGCGCCTTATCCATGTAATCAAATCTGCAAAGCACCGAACAACTTTCTAGCCCTTGTCAACCGCATTTTTTTTTCAATTTACATTCAAATACAAACAACTTTGGAAACAGAATTTAAGTCCAATCCAGTTTTTTACACTCAAAATTTCGCAACCTTTTTACCGGTACAAATAACGTTTAGATTTCTTTAAAACAGGTAATTTTCGAGCACAGAAAAATATTTGATGCAATATGCAAATCCTAACCAATACCTAAATCCGTCAAATGACACAAGCAACAGTTTATGTTGAGTTGCCTTTTCAATGGAAGCTCCACAAGCTGGATAAGCAATAACCAAAACAAAGCCAACAAGAAGAGCAAAATGCATTTCGTTCACACACACAAGAAACAAAACCTAATACAAAACCGTGCTACCAATGGAACGCTTAAAGTTGGTTCGGCAAAAAGCTTCGCAATCATAAACTTTCGGCTGACGAGAAACTGTTTGCGTTTATCATGTGGTATGTTTGGATAGCCTCGTAGGGTTTGCATAACATTAAATACGTGTTGGTTTGTGTGCCTGGCATCGCTCTCCTTTGGCACAACAAAGCCGGCTGTAACGCTCATCTGCCAAAATATCATAAATCGAGTTGATCAGGCCCCAAGGCAATAACTGTGAGTAGGTCATAGAATAATGTATCACAACAATGTTTAACGGGGTTCGAACCCACGACGCTCCCGAGGAAGAATCGTTGTATATGGGTCGGGCGCTCTGGACCCTTAGGCCAATTTTTTTCACGGCTTTGACACTCAGGACACTCCCGGGGACGAATCCCGATCAGGGTTCAAATCAAATAAAAAAATCGGTTTACAGTGCCCTCTAGCAGTTGAAAAAACAAACCACGACCTCCCGTGGGTGACGCTGCATTCAAAACAGCACTTTGATGTATATTTCGTTTTTAATGGCACGCACAAGTTAGAAACTAAAAAACATGCGTTAAAACATGTGGATGATTAAGATTTTTTATTATGGAAAAATCGATTTTAAAGCCAAGGTTTGAGACCATAAATATAACTTTTACAATCTGCCTTTGTCAACAGTTTCTCGACTACGGGCGTTTAACGACGTTTGCAGAAGTCGTATTCTGTTGCGCAAGATCATTTTATGAGAATGTTATAAAAAGTTTGTTTGTTTCGGGCCTGTTCACAATTATCCCGTTTCCATGGCCGTTGGTCCGATCGGACGATTCCGCTTTTTTCGTCCGCGTTTTAGCGGACCTCCTCGCAAGGAGGTTCGATCGGAACTTTTTGTTTGTTTGGATTGTTGTTGTCGATGTCTGGTTTCAAACAGTTGTGTGAATGTGTAGTTATTATCGAAGCCTTAAAAACTAATTCTAGGATAAAGTTATTAACTTATTGCATGTAATTATTGTTTTCGCCAAAAGTAACGTTTTTGCTGTTCGGCCGATCGGAACACAATTTGAAACAAGTCCGATCAGACCGACGGCCATGGAAACGGGATAAATGACTCCGGCATCGAGGCGCCTGTTTATTAAGTCCGTGGACGCATTTTTTGTTTGTTTTTGACTTTAATAAGAGAGTTGATAACTTAAAATAGTTCAACCCACCGGTTTCACTGGTTTGGAGCAAAACCACTTAAGTTTCTTGTATAGGAAAATACAACAGGCCGAGGCTGGATTAGAACCCACAACCTTCTGAACACAGGGTGGTTGAGCTAACCTCTCGGCCATCTCAGCGGCAACAGCGAGTGCACACTCCACAAAAAAATCAGGTACTATTTTTTGTAGGTTTACGCTTATCTTCTTAACACAAGTTAATTTTTGAAAGGGATCTAAAATATCACGCACTTACGATCTCAGGATTTATGCAATTCTGTCGACATGCCAACATGTCGAAAAATATTCTGAGTCCCCTGTTAATTTTTCAGTGTGTATACCTGTAATATATTAGTGTTTGTTGGATGTTCTACAAATAATGGATTTTTTCAACAAAGAGATGGCTAAGCATTTTATACAACACCAAGTCGTTTGCTAGTAGGTGCTGGAGACCGTTCAAAATTAGAGCAATGGTTTGCCATGAAAAACAAAAACCCCGAATAAGTCGCGAATACCAAGAACGCCGAAAGAAAAGTCTCAAAAACCTACTCTCAAGTCTCAACTTTATCTCTATGAATTAGAAGAAAAACTAATTCGGTTTTGACATGGAATTTGCGTGGGACATTTTCTCCACCGATCGCGTGTCAGTCATTTTGCGTGGGTTGCAAGACTCCTGACCACGTGTTCAACCAGCCGCAATGGGCCCTATTAGATTGCGTTCTCTGCATCTTAACCGTGTTATTGTAAGATTTCACTCAGTTCAGCTCGCCCACGATGTTTTTAGTTCTGTGAGGGATCACTAAACGCAGGCATGGGGTGTGGCTCGTCAATGTAATATCCGGGGTATTATGTCGCAAATAAAATGTTTTTTAGCTTTTAACGGGCAGAACTAAACAAGCAATGGTAATAATGACTAAACGTTTTTTTTTGTTTCATTGTAGTCTGTAATTTCGGATTAGGTGTTGAAATTTTGGTAAAGAGCGATAACGCTTTTAATTTGCCCCAACGTTTTAACGGTCCAGAGCTCTTTTGTTTCGTTAAAAAAGGTTAACTTCACGGAATCAAGTTGTTTTTTTAACATTTTACAACCAACGCCCATGTTATGCCTTTGAGATGGAACAAAAGGCTTTCATACCCAACCCCGCAGGGCAGAAGGACCACCTGCATATCAAAATATATCACGTTCACATATTATTAACTTAAACCGTGTGGCATTTTATGGTTTTATTGCCAAGCACTGAGAACAACAGTTAAAAAAACAATTACAAAATACTCGGTGTAATCTGAAAAGGTTTTTTACATCATTCCGTATGATTACAATTTTACAAGACCTGTGTCTTCATAAATGGGCTTCATGATATTACAAAGTTTTACAAACGCTAGTGGGAGCTGTTCGGACGTTTTGTTCAACAAAAACAAAACAAGCAAATATGGGGCAGGAACTTGGCCGAATGGTCCGCCGCCCCTGACCCATGTACAGACTAAAAAAAAACGTGATCGAGATTCGTCACCGGGAGTGTCCTGGGTTCGAACCCCGTGAAAAAAAAACAAGCAAATATGGCCGAATGGTCCGGCGCGCCTGACCCATATAGAGTCATAAAAAATCTGATCGGGATTCGTCCCCGGGACTGTCATGGATTCGAACCCCGTGAAAAAAAAATATATTTGATACAGCCTTTCAAGACCGTTAAAAACCTTCGAACCGCCTGGAAATTGAGTTGGATCTACATTCTACAATAGCTTTTTCACAAGCAATTGTTGACTGCATGGGTAACAATGACATCAAGCAACGCATAGAAGCAAAATATGCTTTATAGGAAAGTCCCGGTACTCATATTATCCAAAAGTCCAAAAAAAACTTGTCCAAAAATTGGTTTGAAACCCGGCAACTTGCTCATTGAAGCAACAAAATGGGTAGTTTGCTTTTGTGGGAAAGAATAACGGCAAGAGTTTCAAGGTAAATTCCGCCCCAAATTCGAGGTGTTATTATCAACGGTTAACTGAAGACAATGGAAAAACCAAATCATTCTTTTCCAACAAACGTACGTTGGCTGTTAGAAATTGGTAACGGGGCTTAAACCCTTTGAGATAGCTATACAGTTTCCCAGTCAAACGGCAAGAAAGTGGAATTACAAATGAAATGAGAAAGTAATACCGGCTTGGAAGATAATAAGAGCGTCGAGTACTAAACACTGTCATTAGCATAGCCTAACGCCCACTGCAAAGTATTGTTATTGTCCACCCCAAAACGCCGGATGCTTCTAAAGGGGCTACGTATGACGGAATGTTCATGGAAAAGGTTATTAGGTGTTGAATAAAAGTTTCGTTCAGGAGAAAGCTGTATTTGTATGTGGTTTGTTGTAGTACGTTTTCGCACATATAATCAACCACCAGCAAAAGTGTACGTGCGAAATAACAGGTCTGGAACGGCGTGACTATTAACTGCCTGTTATATACGTTGCATATGCGTCAACCCAAAGAAATTCACGTCACACAGAAGTGTCAGATTGTATTGGGTAGTTATTTTAAAATTAATTTCACACGAAAATTCCAAATACAGACACAGGTCTGTTTTCAGTTTATAACGCACAGTTGTTCAATTAAATGTCACAAAAAAAAACACAAAGCCTAAATATAACAAAAAATCGCTCAAAATTATCTTCACAGTACGCCAGGGCCATTGAAGGCGTTGTAAAAACTTTGTAAAAGTAGTTCAACATGTTTAGTGTGTTAAAGTTACCGTAACATAAAGCCAGACATTGACCTTAAACTCGGGCGGTTGCCAGGTCCCAAACACAAACATGTGACAAACCAAAGTCACGCACAATTACTCTCAAGAGCAGTGGTTCTCAACCTTTTTTATTGTCGGGGCCAAACGATAGTTTTCAAGTGTGCAAGGAGCCGCCAAAAACGAATTAAAAAGAATACAGCAAACAACAAGAATCTGAATGGCTACTTTGTGTTATTAACACATTCTCAGAAAGAATATATACTGAATCTGGCATATGCGACACAATACAACGATTACCTTTGCACCTAGCCTAATTATTCTCGCTTACGAATTGATTGAAATATGCCGCATTGTAAACTTTTATAAATAATAAATTTTAAAACAGTGATTTTTTGACTTTCATGGTAATATTAATCTATAATCTTAGGTGATTTTCTGAGTTATGGTGAAGGCCGCAAAATAGGTAGTTTGGAGCCGCAACCGGCCCTAAGATACGTGGTTGATAACACTGCTCAAGAGCTTTAAACTTTTGTTAGGTGGCTATAATATTATGACAACAGTAACAGGTTAATAACTCAAAATTGGGTACTTGATGCATTTTTGTTAGTTTTTGGTACAGCAGTATTCTAGAATATGTTTACGCGCGTGTACACAGTTTAAATCCTTCACATATGACGCGCAATTCCCTAGCCATCAAAATTTAATTTGACGAAATTGGGGCCTTTGACAACTGAGTGCGGCAGTTTTTAATAATATTAAATATTTGTAACAATAATGTTTAATTGTTTTTATAATTTGGACAAGGAATGTTTTTTAGACATTTGTTGCATAAATTCAAATAAAAAACTCGACAACCTCGTGTACAGGTAAGGATTTCAACTTCCTTCATTTTTTGCGTGTTTCCATTAAAACTAAAGGAGTTCTGCACACGGCCCTTTTCCTATTTATTTTTCTGCAAAAACACGTTTCTATACAAAGCGCACATCTTTTTTCCGAAGAATTGTCCCATTGACAAGTTTTGTTCGGGCCTAAATCGGCGTTAAATGCACTTAAATGAGGACAGAACTCTTTTAACTCCATTTCCATTGTTTAGTGTGTCAACATGGGAGCTGAACATGGTGAAAAAGTATTGAGAAAACGATTGAACGGCAATCGAGTTGTCAAGTACCCGCAACGGCCATCTTGCACATCACATGAAGCGCAAAGGCGATGAGAAAATCACGTGACAGTAGGGTCGTGTGCCCATTGGGTCGTTAAGGCAATTTTTGGAGTCAATATTTCAACAGTTGCCAAAAAACACAGGTGCAGTACATCCAAACCAATTGATAGCCGGAACACCATTTGTCCGTCTATTTTTTGTCCCATCATTTGTGTTTTATGTACAACTATATTTGGTATGAAGGCTATTAGGAAATGGCGGCGACGGACTTATAAACTTCTGTTTTTGTAAAACTAACCGCGATTTAATACTTGCCTTTTGTATTTCTTATTACCTTAAAAATATTGCGTATCAGTACGTATACCTCACCATCAGAAACATATTTTCTTTTTAAAGGAGTCCAAAAATTTTAAGGGTAATATCCTTTATCTCGTGAAGATAACCACATTAAAAAGGTCCATTAAAAGTAAGTTTCATCCAGAGAAATTCAAAGCTGTGTTACGTTTTAGTGGCAATACGTACGTTTAGTTAGAAAGCGAAAGTTAAATCTAAGTTAACGCTTGGATCATTTCACCCACGCACGTTAAAGATTAAATGAATACTTTGCGCACCTTCAGGAAGTAACGCCCTCTCAAATACCAGCACAGTGTAATAAAACACCTTATCAATGTTAGAAAGAGAATTTACCAACAAAACACATATTAATTTTATCACAAAAGCGTATGATAACACCCTTCAGTTTACGGTCTATTATCAAAACTCATAAATCAAGGGTCATTTGTAAAGGTTTACAAAAGGATTTTAAAACGTAATTTCGCAACAGTCTGACATTTGGCCTGACGCAAAGAATTCTTCTTGTGACGCATTGTAACTTGTGAGAGCCACGCCCGATGCGGGTCAAGTATTCGACAGAGATAGGGAAACCAGAACGAAGTGAGATCAGGAATTTTGTATCAAGGTGGACAAAATGCCAAGCGATATTTATAAATCTGGAATTCGAAATCGCTCTTACACGATCCTGACCTGTTACGAAACAATCACGCGAGTGCTATTTCCGCAGTCAATATTTTTCGTCGGGCAATCAACACGAAATAACCCTTAAAAGAAATGATTTTCACATGTCGTAATTACTTACATCATATGAATTGCGGTTTTAATGCAACTTAATGAGAAGTTCCCAATCGGACAATTGCGATTAGAATAACAGACATTAGCTGATTTTGTGTTTTTTCTATCGTGAAACTGCCTTTTTTAATTCAAGAATTTTTGCCAAGTTAAGTCCATGTTTCTTTTTAACCAAAGTTTAAATAAATTATTCATTTTTTTTATTTGAAAAAAGTCTCCAGCGATTGATTAAGTAAATGTAACGACGACTTAAACAAAAACTGATGAAATCCAGTCAGTTTTTTTCAGTGTTTCATACCGGAACGGAACGAAACTAAATAACGTTATTCGTTCTGAGCAAATTATTTATTTCGTTATTTCGTTCTGGACCTATATTTTAATTTCGTTCCGGTCTGACCGAAATAAATTTATAACGGTACTTTTCGGTATTAACAAACGAACATTTCTTTGTGGTCTTTGCAACTATTAAGCGAAAAAAGGAAGAAAGTTGCAACACACAATAATTATTGTCGGTAGTTGTTACGTCACATACCATTTGTCAATGATGGTCAAACGGATGTAAATTGTAGGAGCTTCAATTTTTATTATAGCCTAACGGCGCGAAATTTTTGAGCAATTGTGTCATGTCAAATGTCCAGAACGAAATACCGGAATAAAACTTAACGGTATTTCGTTCCTTTCCGGTATTTTGAATATTTTTTATTTCGGTATTTCGTTCCAGTATTTGAGCCAAAAAATATTTATTTCGTTCCGGTATAACGTTCCGTTCCGTTCCGGTATGAAACACTGTTTTTTTTCATACCGGTTTGCGCTTCAAACTTGACAAGGTGTTTTTGTGCCTTTTTTCAACGAGTCATGAATGGTGCAACATATAACACAAGAGTAGATGGTGCAATCATATGGAGCACTGCTGTTGAAAAAAGATTCTGGCTACGGAATTGCGTCACTGCCTAACCCCTCTCTGGTTGCCGTTAGCAACCATAATGTTGTCGGTGTGTTACCCTTTTGTGGGGCTCGTGTAAAGGGGGTGCTCTTTCAGCGTTATTGGGTGGGGCTCGTCAAAACTGGAGCTCGACAAACGCAGCGATTCAATTGGAACGGCTGATGAAAAGTTTGCCATCTTTTGTGGGACGGGAATAAGGATCATGATAGGGAACATGCAATGTTCTGGATGTCATGCAGATTAAGCTAAGCGTGACAAGGATTTTGCACGCTATATTAGTTCTTGGGTAATGGCAATTTCAAATGTCAAGTCGTTGCAAGTATACATTAATCAAGTTTATAGCTGAAAAGAAAACTATAAACGATGTCGTTAGGTATTAGTTTTAAACATCCACTAGAGGCGCCGACGTTCCTTTGCTGGACAATAGAGCGATTTGAAATGATTCGTAACAGCTGGCTTTTATTTGTGGAAATGGTTGTTCTGTTTTTGCAATAAAGTACAATGTTTTGTCTTCCGGCGATGCTATATACAATTCCGCAAGAAGAAAAGACTATTTCATAACGGTCAATTTATTGTAATATAATGATAAAAAATATTTGCAAAATTGATGTAGCAAAACGTTGCCATGCCAATATATACCTTATTAACATTGGTTTGTTGAAACGATTTTTTTGTGGTTTTAAATAATTAAACTTACAAGGCGACCCATGTGCTGTAGCGTAAACACTGAGAAACCCGGTTTGGCTATGTTTGACCTCACACAAAGATATCCTAATCTTCATCACACGACAAACCCACTTCTAAATCAAGGATGCTTTAACGCCGGACAGGGAACAAAGGTTTGCTGACATTGCACAATCATGCGATAAATGCGAGTCAATCCCACACGCAGAACAGTACAACAAGCTCTCATAATCCAACCATTGTCCTACTGTTATCAGCAAAAAATCGGCGCCAAGCAGGCAAACAGATCCCGCCCGATGTTTTCAAGTTGCACAACACCACAATGCGTATGAACCGGCCCTATGACAACTGTTCCACTTCGACAACCATGTGCAGGGCTTTCGCAAGTTGACAAGGCGATTACAGCGGTGTGGCCAATACCACGCCAAAACACTGCCTCGGTCAATAAAGGAGAACGCCCTTAATGTCGTTAGCGAGGTTTTGAGCTGCTTAAACAATTGCTCAATGGCATTCATGTCAAGCAGCCGTGCATGTGCGATCCGTTAGCCGCTTTGTGTCATCCAGGAATAGCCACATATGCGTGACAGAGGGGCCCTGAACGTCTATCGACATTAGCAGCCTCTTTTTTCTCTATATAATAAAGCCTTTCTCCGTTAGTCGCCCTATCGAAGGCCGGAATGTCTGGCTGATAACGAATAAAGGCGCACCCAGTTATACTATGGGACCTGGGCCGTGAATAGTTCGGGGCTGGGCGTCCTGTTTTTACGCCGGCGGTCACCCATATCCCCTGTGCTACGTCACACGTGTGGTCGCCTTCTTTCGTCAGCACACGTTGACGCGCGCCGCACATGGCATTGTAAGAGATGACAAATTCGTTGTCTATTTCCCCCAGGGTGCGAACAAACGCATTTGACCGCCATCTGACGAAGCTCTAACCACAAGACCCTCTTTTGGAATGCGTGACGTATATAACGTAAAAGAGTGCATGACGTTTAGCAGGAGGGTGGCCAGGAAAAATACCATTCTGCAAATACATGTTTCGCTAGTAAACAAGTGTAATTATATGGCTATATAGAGATCCTTGTACGTGCAATTCATAGAACGCCTGTAATTTCGAACAACATTACACTGACATTTACTCTACCAGCTCATGGGTAACAATTTTTTTGGAACGAAAATGTTAAAAAAACAGTGTTGTCAAAGTATTATTTGACGTCCAAAATCAATTTGAATGTTCAGAGGGCTGTGACGGTGGGTTAAAGGTACCATCGTTCTATTCCGTCAAAGACATCGCGCGAATTTACAAACATAAGCAGTTAATTGCAGATTAAAGTCGCTTTCATTGTTCGGCACAAGGTGTTTGTGCAACACCCTTTATCATAACTTACAGACAAAACATTTTTGTACAATGTTGTGTCAAAACTCAAGTGTCCAATAAACACTCGTAAAGGATATTTTCACCCCAAAGCAACTTCGCGGGTGCGCAGAGGAATGTAGCGGAACGCTAAGAAGCAATTCTCAAGACAATATGCGTTTCTTCTCTTCACAACGACAAGTCCCTGTTGAAACAGGTTCGATATGGCGACGATCGGTCTGCGAAACCCAAAGCCTATAATATTGACCAAGATAGCGACCGGTATACGATTTTATTACAGAAGGCTCGTCCAGGGATCAATCAAAGTCCTAAGTGGGATGAAGGGTAAATGTTTGTCCGCATATCTCTCTCAGTAATATAAGTGTACAAACGCATATTTGGAAACAAGAAGATCGTTGTGCTTGTTAGAGGCCAGAAACTTGAAGTATTTGCATCCTTTGATACTTCTGTACACAATTCAAACATGATACCACCATATTAGGGCCTTGCACACAAAACAACTATGCTTTTTGTTTTTTAAAAGCGGTGCACACCTTCAAAACCTTGAATCCTTACTCGGATATCATCGTCTTTACAGCTTTGTGCCTTAAATTTTCCATATTTCCCGACATATGGCCACCCGCAATGTTATGACAAGCCACAAGGAAACGTGTTTTGTTGGATCAAAGCTATTCAGGGGCACCTGGTCAACGGAATGGCAGACAATACGTTGTTGTTGTTCCAGCTATGGATACGTCCTGGAATCGTGCTTTCCAGCAAACTGATCCCAGCCAAAAAAGGCTTAACTCAAACCAATGTTTGCTTAACCCAGAAACGCAAGAGCTTTGCATTAGACAGTTTTTTGGGTTTTGGGAATATCTCGTTAACGTTACCTTTTGTAGCATAAATGATGTTGAAAATTTTGAAAATAAATCACGCACAATTGGCGACAAGAAATTGACGAGCTGTTCTGTCACGACACCCAGTCCTGTTTGACTCGGAAAAAAATTTAAACTTAGCAGAGAAACACATACTCATCCAACTGAACTTTATTTTGCATTAGTGCCAATGTCGTCAATAAGCGCTATACCAAGAAAAGGGGTTTGTTTGAAATGTTCAACCATAATATAGGAAAAAAATATTTTATTGCGAAACTCCAACGGCTTCCATTGCGCAAGAGGTTAAGATCATTGCTATTGCATTCTAAAGAAAAAAATCTTTGTAGCACAAAAGCTGTGCCAATCCCTTATTGCACAAATGGACGTAATTCTATTGACATGAAAGCAAGCTTTCAATTTCACCCATAGGATAAAAACGGATTGGCTGCGCATGGTTAAGACCCTAAAGCAAATGACGCCAATAACATCAATATTGCGACCTAGTCGCACCCAAAACGAGTCAATATCCCCAAAGGGGTAAACGCTTTTCGCTCAACAATGTTAACCCCAAATAGAAAGGGGCAGGACAGGTCTAACACAGCGGTACAGGAAACCCTTACATGCGGGGCATCCTATGGAAATGAACCGTTCTATATGTGGTCACGGATTAATTTCAGCCACAAAGGTTTTTGCGGTTGAGAGGAAGTAAAACGGGGCGTTGATTTGCCGCGGGTGCGACATGGGCTGGCGAAATAGCTACAAACGGTTCCGTTTGCTATTTAGGGTTGGCGTATTTTCTTGTTATGGCGCAAACGCGTAAGAATTCGAAAAACGCAATCCTCAGTTCGTTTTTACTCATCTGACAGGTACAAGTACACTAAGGAAAATAGTCACAAGATAATAACGATCATCGTAGTAGCATACGCCTTGTGATGACATAAAAAAACGATTTCGGCAACGCTGCATAACAGGTCAACGTTGAGATATGTAAATCGTATCATGACAATTTGGTTCTTTACAAACTCCTTTTCATCCGTAAATCTATTTGTTCTAACGTTACTATCAAAATACATCACTCAACAGTTATTCAGAAGAAACGCAGTACGCAGCATACGTTTCAAAAATTTGCTAACGTTAACTAACAATGGGATAGCAAAATCAAAGTTAGCACGAACATTAGATACATTTATCCTATAAGAAAATGAAAAGCTGTTTATTCCCGATACGTTATGAAGCATGCTATAAATCCAGTTTGCAAAGCTCGTACCAATCATGTGGAACCTCAGTTGTTCACAGGGACGGACGGAAAACGTAATCTACTCAACCAAACCCCACGCACGGTCATTTACATGAACGGTTGAATCGTTTTGCCCTTTGAAACAGGTAATCTCTGGCATCAGGTATAGCACATTCATTTAACGAGGAATGGTAAATGTCACCAGCCGCATGTTTTGTTTTAGAACTTGATATTTTTTTCTACGCAAAAACCTACATAATCCTTGCATCGTGTAATGACCAAATGTAAATAAGTATTTATGTTACACATAAGGTAGACCCTAAAAGATACTTAATCACAACTGTTAATGTAAGCTGAAACACACAACCGAAAACGTCTTATACAGAAACGCACGTTTTGTTATTTCTCATACTGTTCACATTACAAGACCTTCAAAATAACAAGCGCTCTAATTATTCCATCCAAATTACCGTTATGAAGCAAAAATAAAACCGATCAAAACCAAAATTAGAACAGGAACACATGACGTTTAAATAACTGACAGCTATTTTCCAAAAGCAAAAAATAGTTACGTGATCAACACATACTGAGACACAACAATTTATAAGCTAATGTTTAGGTGCTGTGGAACAACTGCCATGAAATGTCTCCACACGTGAACTAGGATAAACTCGGTTGTGAGTTTTAGGCAAAGTTATACCGGTAAGCCTACCTGAACCCAAAAGAACAAGCCCGAATAAAATTAGGTCCAAAAGCAGATCAAATCGCGGCACAAATGAGTATGAAGGCAGGTCCAAATCCAGCCCGATTTGTTCCAGCATAAGCCCGAACCCGAGCCAAAGAGACTTACATCTCTGGTTCAAAGCAAAAGCGATTCCATCAAAGTCGACCCAAAAGCGCCAATGCAATTGTGATGTGATAACATGATGGCATTTTCTCTGTCAATCAACCTTAGGTGAATAGCTCAATGAAGTAAAATCACGCCCGGGATTGCCGGAAATGTTTCCAGATTTAGTTTTGTTGGAAAGCGGAACGGTGAATGGACTAGGCAGGGCAAATCGAAACACGAAAGAAAAGCTCACGTGTAAACACGTCAATCAGAAAACGAATAATAATGCCGATGCAATAACTTAAATGGGAATGGTTAAAAACAAATACTATCAATATATTTGATACACTAAGTAACAAATTAAAATAGAAAACACTTTTAGGTGAAAACATAGCTTTCATATTTTTATTTTGAGATTTTTTTGGAAAAAAATTAAACAAGCAAGAAATTAAATTGTTTAATAAAATTTTAAACATCAAAATTTTATGATATTTCAGGAAAGAGTTCTTTGGAATAAAATCACTAAAGCAAAACCGAATGTTTTTTCCTTATCGTTCTTTTAATTGTTGTCGGGTTTTTACCGTAAAACGCAACAAATTTTCTTGACGTCAACACACAAAGACACGAAACCGCACCTAACCAAAGTAAAAATCAAAAAATCCTATTGAGACGTTGCACATTTAAGCCATTCAATCCTTTGTGTTGACGTTAATGCCACTTTATTGATGTCGAAACTAGTTCGACGCTAATTTTAAACGCATTGAATCGGGTTAGGCAAAGAAGTCAATCATAGATCGTTCAAGAAAAGCATCTTTTGAAGAGTGCGGGGGAGACCAAAGACGGTCAATCATATATTGTTGTTCACCCTACCCCCGTTGTATAATACGGATTGCGCAAAATACACACACCTATTTATCTGCTTGTAATTTTGCAGCTACAATACGTAGCAGCAATCGCTCGCAAAAAACGGGATCGCTTTGTAGTTGTGCAGGTGGGCTTGGCGAAATTCCAACATCTGAGTATATAACGAGCGGAGGGTTCGTTCTTCAGAGCAATTAGTAAAAGTCGCCCCGGGTGGCTAGAGCGGTAAAAGCAAATGGATTGCGGCATAGTTTGGAAAGATAAAACTAGCTGCTTTAGGAGACTATTGCGCGTAATTTTACAAAGACATAAAAGAATCTTGGCAAATTTAAAAGCTTAATGCGTCTATTGATTTTAATTTTAAAATGGTTTTATTAAAAAAACTTTTTGGTAAAAATTGTAATCTGTTAAAAACAAAATAACAAACAAAATACTCAAACTGATGAATATTTCTAATTAAACTAACCTCTTTAATCGAAAAATTTGTAGATTTTTTATTTATTATCTCGTTAAAATAGAAGTGTTCCAAAAAAACGTCTGTCACATAACAAAACAATTAATTGACATGTTTAATTTATAAAGGATTTGTTTGTTTTTTACACAGGTTATATGTTATGCATCAAATTTTGAATTTTTTTCTCCGGAGCAACTTATTTTATCACATATGTGTTTTTACATTTCAGGACAAGTGACTGTTGATTAGCGCAACAACAAATAATATATAAATAAACGAAGTCCAACGACTGAAAACAAGATGATGCGCGTTTTTTTATTTCTCACTATTCTTGTAGCAGCGACGGTCTACAAAGTTGCTGCAATTGATGCAGGATCAGGTGAGAGCCTTTAGAAAAAACGGTTATTGTAACAACACGCGAATTTTGAAGTCGTATACAACACAGGACACACTAAGCGTTGTCAAGTGTAGTGTTGTTCTGTGTTTCCAGACTTGAAACTAATCACCTGGACCACCTGACGTGTTGTCCGTCATGTGTGGAGTGTTGTTAAGAGAATACACATCGATTATCCCGGTAACAACATACCTGCAGTGTGCTTAGAACACATCGTTAGTGTGGTTGAAACACATCGGGGGGTTGAAACAACACTGTTTTTTCTAGTGAAACGTAGCAAAAAACAAAACGTTTGTTCCCCAAAAAATTGTAACCTCTCAGGGCGAAAGCGTTTTTTTAGCACTGGTTATAAACCCTGGATGAACAAAACTATTTTTGGTGGTTTACCCAAAAGTCTTTTTAACTGCACAAACTAAAAAATGTGTTGAAGATAGAAAGGGCTGGGAAAGAGCCCAGGAATTAACGTTGAGTTGAAACGTGGGGCGATTTATTTAGTAACTGCAGCAACAAGTTTCGACCTTTCAAAGAACAAATACGCATTGATATCACTAATAATGGCATGAGAGTTTTGCCGAAACGTTTGAAAAATAAAGCATGTTGCTTTTACCAATGTTTGGGCCGTTATTTTCACCGTTAAACTCTTGAACAAATACGCATGAATCTGGTAGAACAAACAACAACAGGCAAACTCAAAAATTACTTTTTTGTTTAAGTTACAAAAAAATACGATTTTCCAAGGGTTTCCCAACTTTAAGAGCAAAAACTTTACTTGGGTATTTTGCATAAAGGCCAGCGAAGAATCAACGCGTATGTTTTGTTCGTTTCAGTTTTCGTCGTTTACCAAGTAAACGATACACGTCCAGTTGGAGGTGTATTGATGACAACGATAACAACGAATGTGGAGGCGGAGACGGACAGCACATCGGCAAATACTTCTGTTACCTTTCTTAAAATGACTGCCACCAACATTATCAGTAAGCACGCAAATAATTGAGTAGTCACTACTGAGTAAAGTTACAATTTTTACAGTAGAGTTTTATTTTTAAACAAGGTTACCAAAATTCTTTTAAGGTACATATGTTTGATCTTTAAATTCTTCAACACGCTGTAAGCAAATTTTTTTCACTAAAGTGTACTTCCACAAAAAATGACCTCTAGCAACTTTACCATTAATGGAAGTTTCTAGCTTTAGGTAAAAAAAAAGAAAAAAAAGGTTAATGTTTTAGTCTTTATCTATTAAACAATATGCTGGGTGGTGCTATCTTTAAATTTAGAATATGAGTTTTGCTAAAGCGGACATTTATAATTTCCATAGTACCTGACGTTTGTGCAACTAACAATCCCTGTGCCAGCGGGACAGCAAACTGCCTGGTGCTTGGAGATTCAATCGCCGAATGCTCGTGCATGACCGGTTACAGTGACTCCAGTACAACAAGTTATCCGCCACATGCTACACCGCTTGTTCCACCTGGAACGGCATGCACGGGTAAGCATAAGATAGATGCTTTTTGGAGAACTTTGAAAGTATTAAAGTGTCCACAGATGAGTCGAGAACCTTTTCACAGCAGAGTTCAGTTCTTTGTCGCACTGTGCAAAAATGGCAGTCGACATTTCGAGTCAAAAATATTTGCGTATAAGTATTATACGACCCTTACATGCAGATATCGATGAATGCACACCCACAAACGCAACCATTTGCGGAGCTGAAACATTCAACTGCACAAACAACGTCGGTTCATTCTTTTGCGATTGCAACACTGGCTACAGTTTCTCATCGACGTCAGCACTTTGTGAAAGTACGTTTCCAGCGCTTATCTCATGCACCGTTAACCAAATAACTTTATGATATAAGAGCATTTTAAGTTCACATATTATATGGATGGAACCAAGCATCAAATAACGATCTGAATCGGTTTTGACCATCCATGGTATAACAAACTTCACCTAACTCTACATATTTAGTGTTTAAATAGGTTTTTAAACAATACAAACAAACGCAACTGTGGGTATTGGAAAAAAATCAAACAGTTATAAGTATCGCTTATGTCAAATATGAATCACAGATCTTGACGAATGCACGACGGGAACTCACAACTGCGACGCCAACGCAATGTGTGGGGACACTGTTGGTAACTTTACATGTACCTGTAACCCTGGATATGCAGGCGACGGCGTCAGTTGCACGGGTAAGTGATAGGAAGATATATTCATAGGTTGCAACGGATTTATAAGAAGAATAACTATTCCAGTTAGACTGATACCTGTTTTCGTAACAACGAGCGATTTAACTCGCCTTTACACTGTCAAAATGAATTAGCGAATTTTTGAACTTAAGACTAGAGTGATAACCAAGACAAAAGCAATATGGCGTGTTTTGACTAAAGCAATATGCACAGCAATGCACGGCGAAAACAACGTTAAATTTTGAAAAAGTTTTTAGATGTTCCTTTAGGTTAAAATAGATGTTGAAAGGCCTGTGACACAGGGTGCTATTGATGAACATATATGTTGCATGTTGTACCTGTGAAGCATGGTAACACGATATTATATTATCAGATGTGGATGAGTGTGCAAACACAACTACATACACATGTGGCGGATTGGGAACATGTGTAAACAACATCGGTTCCTACACATGTACTTGTAACACAGGTTATATGATGGACACATCAGTCGATCCCATTGACTGTGTGGGTAAGTAAAAATCTCTTCACTTTACCAGTTGGTTTCAAATAAAACTAGAAGATCAGCGTTTCTTAAACTCCAAATGCGTATAACAATACGGACCATTTGTGTTCCAACTTAGGTGTAAGGCTGTGTCGTATTTCGTTTTTTTAAGGGAATAAGAGAATATATATCCCATAAATATTTCTGAATGTGCTTTTAATGTTAGGGAAGCATGTCAAATTCAATATTTACAAGTAGCCGGTGGGATGGTTTCTTTGATGATACTAGTACGAAAAAACGTAAAAACGCTTGTCACAGTCAGTAGCAAATACCCATGCGTGCTCATACCTAGCTTGGTTGAAGGTAGTAGAGTCGTAACCTGTTATGAACGTACATGCCGAATACGAAAGTTCATTCCCGAAACCTGTTTAAAACGTTTTTTATTTCATACAAGCACTAAAAAAGTTTAGAAGTTCGTAAATCAAACGCCCGAGAAGATTAATGCGCCCGATGCTATTTTTCTGCGACCAGACAATATGTGGCTAGAATCACGTGCCAATTTTACTTGTAGTTAAGCATATGTGATAAGCAACAAAAGAAAATCACCTTGAGTTAAACACATGAGCGGCCCACGATCTAATCATGGTAATGTATTTGGCCCCACAGTAACGAAGGTTGCACACCCCTGCTTTAAATTCATCTCCGCATTTTACAGATGTAGACGAATGTACGACTGGCACACCATGCGATGCCAACGCCGCTTGTACGAACACTGTAGGAAGTTTCACTTGTGCTTGTAACCCGGGATACACTGGAAGTGGAATGACGTGCACAGGTAAATTTCAACACAACTCATACTAAGACAAGTGTTACCAAGTTTCAAGTTTTGTCCTGTGGCATGTTTACATGTATGCAATACAATGTTTTTAGACAAAAACGCTTTTAAAAATCAAATATTCTCGTTTTAACCGTTACAAAAAGGGTTATTTTGGTAACGTCTGTAAAATATCTCTGTCTGATTTCACAAAAGAAGTCAAATCTCTTAATTTTAGACTTTGAGAGGTAACCTTCGCCAACTCAGGTTTATCTAAACAAAATTAAGTCCAGATAAAAATTATTTTCGACAACAACATATTCGCTGATAGAGATGAAATTCGCTTATGCTTGTTTATCTGTGCCTAAACGCATGGTTTTCAAATCGTGAAAGAAAATTCGGACAACAAAAGGTTGTAACTACTCAATGTTAGATGTTTATTAGTTTAAAGATTAAATTAAACTGGGGCAAAGATTTAGTTTAACTGTGGTTGCTTCAACAGACAACGATGAATGTGCATTAGCAACAGACAACTGTGATACAGATGCAACATGCAGTAACACGGCTGGATCATTCACTTGCACATGCAATACCGGGTTCGCCGGTAACGGTGTAACGTGTAATGGTAGGTATTTCAAAACGTTTCCAGTTGACAAGACTGTGGTTAAACTTCAGTAGCAAATAACATGTAACGGTACTTGGAGTTATCTTTAAAGCCGCCTCCAATACGACCAAGTGGCAAAATCTATGTTGTGTATGCGGACTTTTATTTTAGCTTTCACGCAAAACTATAATGAAGAACTTTAATATGACACATTTCGCTAAAACCGCCTGTTGCACAGTGAAGTGGTTTGATAAACTTTATTAAGTGCGTCTTTATTTTAGCTGTAACACAAAACTACTGCTATCGAGCCGTGTTTACAATTTCCGGTTCATCGACTCCACCAGCAGCAGCAACAGAATCCGAGGTAACAAAAGTCTTTAGTTATGCTAAAGGTTAATTTAGTTATGCTAAAGCAGGGGTGGGCAACCTTTGTCACTGTGGGGGCAAATACAATTGCGATGATTAGATCGCGGGCCGCACCTTTGTATAACATAAGGTGATTTTACTTTGTTGCTTACCAAATATGCTCAACTACAAGTAAAATTCGCATTTGATTCTAGCCGCATATTTCCCAGTCGCAGGGCTCGTTTGTCAGTAAGTTTGAAATCCATTTGGCCCGCGGGCCGCAGGTTGCCCACCCCTGTACTAAAGGGTAATTTTACCAACTGAATAGGTTCAAACCATGAAAGTTTTATCCAGAAAGTTAATTGATCTTGAGAAAAATCAATCGGTTTAAATTTCACTGCAATATTACAGCAAGGTCAATTAAAAGTTTTTCACAAAAGGCCAATTAAAAGTTTTTCACAAAAGGCCACAATGCTCATCAACCGCCGTCGAAAGCTACTTATAAGTATGAGATTAAAACCACATTTTTAATTGTTGAACTTTACGAGTGTTCTAAGAACAACGTTAAGCCATTTTTCGACTAACGTACTTCGATAACCAACATGTGCATTCTATCATAGCTTACAGTGTAATAAAAACATGTTTTAAATAGCGTTACCAAAATCAAGAAAATTAAATCAAAACCATTCTATTTCATTTCAGCTACTTGACATTATTGGAGAAATAGTAATGAATACAACCCTTAACTACTCATCTGTCAGCGTCACATTTGAAAGTGCGATAGCTGCTGGAGTCAATACAGAAATCATTGCCGTGTTCTGTTTCAACGACACGGACAAAACTCGCGACGATTTTACCGCTATCCTCTCTAGTTACTCAACTTCGCTAACGATCGATTCGAACGCCGTGATATCATTGAACGGTATGTTATTAGTACACTGTCGTCAGGCTCATAAAGAGTTGTATACTAAAAACAAATATTGGAATCTCCATACTATAGTAAGTCCGTCCATTGTGTGTAACGAAAAAGCTAGTGACATTTTTGTATAACTGTTGGAAACTATTACCAATTCCGCACTAAACCTGTGTTTTAACAGCAAGTTTATGGTTAAAACCCCCAGGCAGCATTAATAACAATGCTATTGCGTGTTGTACCTGTCCTATGTTAGAAAGGTCGATCTCCACTTTAAAATCGCTTGCACATCTTCAACGCTCGGCTATCATTGCACATATTTTCAGATTACAACGAATGCACCACCGGGTATAGCAATTGCTCCACCTTCTCAACGTGCACGAACATGAACGGAACCTTTACATGCGAGTGTTTGGATTCTCGATACGACCGTTCCACAAGTGGAGTCAACGGAACAATTTGCGGTAAATAGTCATGTAAAAGCGGAAATGACTCTAATAGTGGTTGGTTTCTAATCTATTTGGCAAACGGTACATCCCCTACCTAACATTAGATATTGTTGGAGGCAGCGGGCGTTTTTGAAAAATTGATTTCAACGTAAATTAACATGTAATCTTAGCAAATCGTTTATGAAGATGTGATAAGGTAAACGTAATATCCGTTTAGTTTAACAGTCAACATTATAGAAAAATGAATCATTCTTTCATCACGTATATGCATAACGTAGCGCAAAAATACATGACCTCTGAGTTTAACCTTGACACAATTTTGTTCTCATTAGACTTGCCGGTGAACTACACATGTTTTTCGGACAGAGTGGAAGTTTGGGCTTTTGCTCCTTACTTCACTGCAAGACAAGTAACGAACGAAACTGAACTTCTGCTTGAAAATTGCCCGGCGGTTTCCGTAAGCGGCGACTATTGGATGTATAGCAGCGCCGGTTGTAACCTCTCTGCATCGGTAAGTGGCAATTGCCATGAATTTATTAACACATTTATAACTAGCATTCAAAGGTAAGGTAAACTTGCGTGTATTTTTATCCATCGAGCATTGTAGCGATGGGTGGAAAGGTACTATTCTGGAAACACCTCTGCGTGGTAACATGTGTTTTTCGCTGGAATAAACTCATCAGCCGCAGACCCTTGAGTTTCGAAAAAATACCTTAGTTTGAACATGATTTATATCACAAAATTTGCAGACTTTTATAACAACGGATAAGGATAGCGGCAAAGAATACACACAATTCCAATGGTAACTCTATGAAGGGGCCTTGTACCAATCTCACTAAGCCAAAAACACACGCAAATAAACAACATTTGGCTGGCCCACTAGCTTAACTCTAACACTACACGCAGGACAATACCACTCATCTTCGGCACCATTGGCTGCTTCAAAGCCAACACAACTCATCGTGGAAAACAAATGCAGATATCTCATACAACATAACTTGTGTTTTCAACAAGTTTCAGAACGTATCTGGCAACTTTACAACTGATCTCAAGTAAGTTAACTTTTGAGTAAACGTCAAAGATACAAAATCCTAAAGCAAAACATAAACCTCAATTAATGGGTTTAAGACAATGTATATTCTAGTTCAGAATTCGAGAAAAAGAATATATTGGGAAACAACGTAAAGATTTGTATGTTAATCAAGACAAGTCTGCTTCAATAATTTTTTTAACGTATGTTTTGACATAGCCAATAATAGTTGTTTTGTATACTTTGTTTAAAAAATCTACCACTAACAAACATTCTTTTTTGCTGTTAAGAAAAACACCATTTTGAAACAAAGCAGTCTTTTAAATCATTTAAAGACTACTTCGGTAGTAGTTTAACTGATCCTTTGTGAAATCCCAAAACGAGAGACAAATATTAATTGCTGCAACATGTCACAAAAAGTTATAATTATAATTTGCAGAACGATTTTCGAAGATACGGACGGACAGTCAGTCACTAACCCTCCTGACCTCGCCATGAAGTTCTATCACGACCGAAGTTTAACTAACGAAATAAATGGGCCAGTGAAAACCGATACAAGGTTGTTTTGCCAGGTTCGTTGCTGATTCGAAAATCACAGCTTGATTTAACAAGAATAAGAAAGATTTAGATACCTAACATTTAGAGAAATGGGCATCATTTTACCCGGTCCACGTCGAGTTCGTTACTGGGCCGTATACTTTTTCAGGGTAAATGCTTTGAAGCATTTTGCCCATGAATCCCGGGGATCATAAACTAATTGAGGCGTTTCATCGCTAAATATTTGTAGTTTTATGAAGGCCAGTACGCGATAACATTTCAATTTCAAAAACGGTCCGCAGTAAAAAAAGGTTGCCGTTCTAGAGAATTTACACAGAAGTGATTTATACCTTTTGTTATGTCACAGATCACCACAACCCAACAGGTTCCGCCGAGTCTCAAAACGGTTCTGGTTGAATTGTCCGCCGAACCAATAAACGACCCATCAAAAACAATTAATCTCATGAGGTAAGGTTCACGTGATGCAAAAATTAGTATTGTACCTACATAGAATAATAACCTTAACCCTATAACTGCTGAATTCTTTTTCTTTAAATTTAACGTTTAGACATGGTCGTACTTTATAGAGTTTCAAGAAAATCGGTGAGAGATAGCCTATAACTTTCTTTGGGAAAGTTGTTGTGTATAAAAATTTAGAAATGTTCAAAAAAATTGATGGTGTCATTATCTAAAAAATGACGTCAATTTGTTTGTATTTTTTTTTTGGAAAACAGCATTTAAACCAAAACGCACGTAATATAATTATGAGAAACGATTATGGTATGTTTACGAAGAAAAAAATCGATGAAAAATTTTTTGTGTTGTCTTTTTATCTGACTTATTCCACACAAACAGGGACAAGTAATTCCGACTGACCAACAAAAAAAACTGTTTTGTTCATTTTAATATTACCTGTTGCCATAGAAACCGGTGTCATGGAACCCGAACAATCGACAACAGCCGAATTCTGGATCGTTTTAACGTCGAGCGCAGCGGTGTGGACATCGATGCGAGGTTTAATTTCCAAAGTTTCTTCCACCGAGGCAGTGCGGGCACCGTTCTACGGGCTCATCTTGAACTGTGTAGTGAACTTGGAGGTCAAATCTGCAGACCATCGGTATGTTGACATGAATTGTTTGGCAAAAAACAAGGACGTATGTTTATTACTGTTAAAAGGGGTGAAACGAACAGGCATTCTTGACTTAAGTCATTTCTTGTGTGGTTACTGCGAATGGTAGCAGGGTCAAGATTGCAATTAATTTTCATCAAAAACAATTTTAACGCTAATTTGAATTCATCCCTGCCAAAGTACTTAAAAAAAACAGGGGAAAGAGTCAACATCGACGCTAAGGAAACTTAATCAAAGTAAAATTCAATTAAAAATCTTTTACTGATTTGTACAAATAGGCCTCATAGATTTTGTTCTTCGAAAGCCAACATTGTTTTGTACTAACTCATAGTACGCCAGGCCTATTAAAGGCGTTATACCGAATCAGCCGATCTCCCAAGCATTTCTATATGACAAGGCACAGGCTAGAAAAATCTAGCCTGCGGTGGGATTCGAACCCACGACAGAAGTCTTTTCGCGACGCGCGCTCTACCAACTGAGTATCAGGGCTGATTCCAGTATGAATATGTTCATTTTTTATACGAAGTTGGATTAACAGTATGTTGCAAAACACGAGTCTTCACATAAATGCAAAAAATGCGAGATTGATTTTAATCATTACTTTAGTTAAAGTAAACATCGTCTTTGTTTCAGTGCGTGAAAAGAAAGCGATCAATTGTGGAAGTACGGGTTAGACGCCAGAGTGAAGAAACCAACGTCGTATCCGAAGGAACATTTTTGCGGGACCCAGGTACGAAATTAATAGAAAACCCAAAAAAACTCCCTCAATCCATAAAAAATCGAACGCCACAAATGCTCTGTAATTAAACGCAATACAGTTTGCAGTGCAGTTTAATTTAAACAACAACAACAACAAAATAACGACAACAATGGCTAAGAACTTTCTCTGTTGAGCTATCGCGTACAGTGAGACTTGGACGCAAGGCTTCACAGTGACCTTCATACTGAGATCAAGCTGTCGAAGCCAAGCTGATGCATCGAGCCAATTTTGAAATAATGCTTGACAAAAAATTTGAACGCCAAAATTAATCTGTAATCAAACGCAATACAGTTTGCGAATTTGAACAACAACTCCAACTCTGAATTGCTGAGAACTTTCTTGTGGGGTTAACACTTAGAAACGCTACATAACTAACATTTAAAATCATATTTACTACAGAGGACGAATGCGTGAAAGAATGTGGGAACGGTGTTTGTGTCTACGATGCACTTCGGGAACAACATTGCGTTTGTTTTGATGACTCCAGTAAAAAGGATGGGATATGTGTCCCAGATGACGAAGGTACGACGTACGATCTTTTGATTTTTATATTTTCGGTGCGGTTATGTAAGACAATAAAATAAAAAGCGAAATCTCTAAAACGGACCCGGAACTGCGCCTTTAGGTTTACACTCGTTGACCCTAAAAAAGTAACTAAACTTAAGGATATTAAATTATATGGCAACAAACAATAATTGGAAAAGCTGTTTTAATTTTGTAAAGTAGAAGCGTATAGTGAGGTAGTGTTAAATTTGTCTTGATCAGCATTAAACATATTGAAACATGCCTGGCTTAGGCCATACTCAGTTGTGAAAATATTTTCGGGTCGTAAATTCAAAAAATCAATTACTGTGTTTTGCCGCAGACGACGACAATACACCAACAATTGCATTTGAAGATCGAACAACCATGTGGATTTTAGTGGGCTTGGCCATTTTGCTCGTTGTACTTTTCGCGTTCCTCATAGGGGCATATATGTTCAGGAAAAGGAGCAAGTCTAATAGTTCATACCAAATGTAATCTCACAAAGCTTAGTGGTTTCGCACAAAGACAAGCAAAAACGCAATAATCTCTCATAAAATGTTATTTGAAAACAACAATGGCAAAATTAACCGTTATTAGTTTGCACGATTCCAGTTGATACTGTATTGCGATGTTTAAACTCACAGAGTAAATTAACAGCAACAGAAACCGCTCGCAGAACAATATAAACCAGTACACTTATAATTTATTTACCCACAAATATATACATTACTTTCTCAGTAACATAAAACCGTACTATGCTTTCGTTTTTTGTTTTTACGACTTTATTAAATTGTAGCGGTGTAGTGTTTGTTATATCTTATATATTCTTATATTTACTCTGGTTATTTGACGTTGGGAGCCGTTTCCCATTACTTTTGTATCCCATATAATCGCATATTCACCCATGTAACCGTATTATCCACATATATGCATACATGTTACTCATATAACCGCATTATCAATATATACACACTTTATAATCGACCTTAGTAGATGCCATACGCTCTGACACTTTTACATGTGCATTGCCATTGAAAACCCTCGCAAGAGGTTAATAGCCCACTAGCTACAATAACCCATTGAATGTATAACCGCAACACCACGAGAACGTCGGCGTTGCGCTTGTAGATCAATGACGTCTGTTATGGCTACAGGCTGCCTATGACGTGGCAACACAGAAATTATTTTTGTGGATTTGTGTAAAAGTGATTTGACGTGTTGTGACCTAAGATGTGACGGAAAGCCGTGAAGGTGCCTTTCCCGGTAATAAATAGTATATTTCGACATGTATGTATGGAACTTTTGCCACTTTCTTAGTCAGTATCCTTTTCGCCAATCACCAATTTAAATATGTCATAGTTGCGTGGAGAATTCTGCATGTTGATATAAGACGGATTCTTAAGATCTCTAGCCCACCGCATACTCTTACAATATTGTTGTCTTAAGTAGCCTTTCGTTTGCTCACATATTCGAAACCAAAATAATATAATTTTGTTAATATCTATGAACTACAAAGGTGACAGCTTATGGTCAGAAAACCTAAGATATATTATCAAAATAGTAAAACGTAAGTGATATGTTTCTGAAAAATGTTTACACGAGCATTTGTACACCAACCCCACAGGCCAACAAACAGTTTAAACAGGATTAAGACAAATGGTTTACAATGGGTTGAAAACAACCAAACGAACACAGTTCAAAATATATAAAAAATATGTTTAGCTATGGGTTTGGGGGAACTTAAATTCATGGACGAATCTATGGAAACGCGAACAATTTCAGTTTCCCTTACAACCGCTACGGCCACTGAAAGACAAAAAGACTCAACAATCACAGGATCACTGAGGAACATTCCTACCACAGCTCAGTGCCAGTAGATAGATTGGCCCGTTAAAAGCCACCAGAACGATGCATGGTAACCATTGTCTGGTCATCCAAGCGACTGTTTACATTTCAACGCTTTGTACGTAAAACGCCCGTACTAATGCCACTCTGCTTTGTATGGTACTAGTAGATCTAGTGGAGCTTTTCCTATTGTTCAATTCCAGCCACAACATACCGCAGTAAAATATATCAACATGGATCGCTCAACGGTTTGAAAATACAGTTCGTTATGGTAGGAACATTGGTATTTACTTGAAGGGTTGAGTTGATGCCTTTTAATGCCGCATGATGTGTAAGCATTTCCTTTCCTGAGGAAGCCAGGTTGTTTATGTGGAAGGTTCATTGCGACAAGAAGTTTTCCATCTGCCAAAGCTTAAACTATAAAAAAGTGGTAAAATTGATGGTCGTCGACAAACATAGCCAACAAACAGCAAGTGTACATTAACACGTAATGGTTCCATTTCACATTTCAGGTGTTGCCAACTCATTAAAGTGGCCTTTTTTCGTGAGTGTATCGCAATTGCACGTTTCATAGAAAAGCAGTGACCTTTACCGTCACACAACTGTGTTTACGCACTCATGGTAAAAGAACCCTGTTTAAGTTGCTTTCCGCAAGCTTCTTGTCAAGCCCAAGCGCCTTAATAGGTGCTACACATATGCAGAGATGCGTAAACTGCACAACAAGTAAAAGCGCAACTACTCAGCGACCACACAACATCTCATTACATTAAGAGAAGATAAATCAAAAATCCAAAAGTCGAGATGCTGTAATATTGCTGTCATCGGCAAATGAAGCATTGAAATGCAAAGCCAACACTTTTAAGTTACGCCAGTTGCAACTCTTCCTGAGAAACAAATTACGATTGTGTTTTAGGTTATGACCTTTGTGGATTAGTCCACACCTTGAATTTGTATCATCAGCAATATTTCAACAACATTTCCAAATAAAACACATACGTACGATAGGTGAGTGTACGACGGAAAAAACGTCAAAGAGAGCTAAACTTAGAACACAGATTTTCGACCTAACCCGTCCAATCCAGAGGTTCCAAAAAAGCGTTGCGTAACATCGTTTGGTAATGACGTATTTCGTAGACGGGAAGGCGTGGTTGCTACGCACCGTTGCCAAGTAAAAGGGAAAAGCGTCTGTGTCATGACGAGAAATGTGCTGTGAAATTAGACAATTGGTGGCAAACGATTATCTACGTTAAAAGATAACTATGGATCAAAACCCACCGTACATTAGGCGAAAACAAAAAACATTTTTTAAAAATATTACAAATAACATTTGAAACAACACAACTTTCAAGTAACATGAAGTTTATTTCAAGTCAACGATTTTAAAAGCGGGTTACCTATGATGACTCTTTGTATCTAAAGAATACGAAATTCCTGCAAACCACCTCTTCACGCGACTACTTTACAGAATGTAATCAAAAAATTTCAGACGATGTGAATGATATTCCTTTCTACCCCAAATCACAGAAAATTGTTACATCTTCAATCCAAAATCCGGTGAAAAAGTCTCCTAACGTGAAATGCTTAAAGCGGTCTAATTGCGATCACGACGGTAGTATACTCTTATTAAACCATTGACTTTCGCCCTCAAATTACGTCAATGCAAAAAATATTTTTTAGTCAATTGTTAGCCACGCACCCGCCAAATTACTCTAGCATCATCAAGGGGAAAAAGACTTCAGCACAAATGGTCAGCTTAAATATTAAACCGAGCAAGGACTTTTTTGAGCGCCAATATACAACCATTTTACAACCAAGTGTTTTCCTGCCCGAAAAAAAAATTTCTAACAAGTTGCTGTTGGTTGTGAGAATTGGTTTATCAAATTCTTCTGGTTGAACAAAAAACTTAACATTTGTCCCACAAAGGTGGGCTGGCGTATCAGGGAAAAAATATTTTGCGCAATCGTCCGCACGCAAAAGGACGGGCGTAGTTCCTACCCTTCTTCGTGGATTTGGAGAAAATAGAACATAAAGGAGCGGCTTCGCGAGGTTATGACGCAAGCGCTTTAGCCTATAAAAGAGCAAGGAAAACCTAGAATTGATCACAGATTGGAAAGTTGCCTGCTGTGGAACTAAGAAAAGCGAAATGGAATATAGTCGTTCTCGAAAAGAGTTTTGGCCGACCACGTCTTTGTATTAGCGGATAATGTTTTTCGGGTGTTTGTATGAAAACTTCTAAACGTGTTAAACGTGAAAGTATACGGCAAATACTTTTGGAACAAATGATTTGTTCGTTTTATACTAACTTATCATGAATAGTTGTAATAGAATTTGACAAGATGTTCTGAAGTAGTATCGTTTGCGAAGAGTATGTATTACATGATTTATGGTTAAGATATTGTTTTTAACAACCGCAATATGTTAACGTTTATATATAATCATTACGGATTTGTACTTCTATACTTAAAATCATACGGAAATAAGTAGATTTTCATGTTTGTTCAAAAAATTATTTTTTCCAGAGTGCTGCTTAACGCTGAAAACATTAACTAAGTGCGAATTATTTTTGAATTAAAACTGAAACACAACAAAAAAAGCTCAACAAACGTTATGAAGTCTGCGATTTTTCTCGCCTTGTTCGGCGCAGCCTTGATTAGCTGCGTCTCAGCTCAGATTGACACTAATGCGGGTAAGCATGTTTGGTATTGTTATTCCTAATTTAATGTGCGAGTGCGGTTTTATGTAAATAACACCTCAAGTAGGTTTAAGTTATAAAATGCTTTGTTACATATTAACTAGTTTTGAAGCGCGAATGTATTAACTAGTTTTGAAGCTTAACTTCACTTCGCCATAATTATTTTTTGCAGTTATCGTTGTGTACAACCTCACACGAAGCGTACCGGATGGTCTCGGAGGAAGCATTATAACCGAAACTGTTGAAACTATAACCTACGTAAACTCTACAATCGCCATGAATGCGCTGGGCGCCATTCTGGCTACTGGAGACGGCGCAAACTGTGAGTATCTTTTTTGCTTAAATGGAACCAAAACATTTTTCACTCTGAACTCATAATATAAAAAAAATTGCAAAATACTGTGCAGTCACCTTGTGCAACGGAAGTAGGTGATAGGAGCAATTACTAAGTTTGTAAATCATTTAGCACGTCACCTTTTACTACTGAGGCATGTATATTAATCCAAAACGAAATTATTACAGTTACCGACGTTTGCTCTACGACACTCCACCCTTGCGACACCAACGCCACTTGCACCAATCTTGACACCTCAATGGTGCAATGCACATGTAATTCCGGTTATGACGACATGAGCACATCCACGTTTACCACTGCACTCGTGCCATCAGGAACAACATGCACGGGTAAGATAAATGCGGTTTTTTTTTAATGAAGAAAATGACGCCGTGTGAAAAAAATATACCTAAACGCTTTTAATAACTAACTTAGTAGACCTTATTACAACAAATTTGAAAAAGCACGAGAAATATTTCACAAATTAATTGAGACGCGTATTTTCTACTAAAAAATATGATTGGATATTTAAACAAAGCACGAAAAATCACAAATATTAACCGCGATGTAAGTGCTTATTGATATTTTCCAGATATTGACGAATGTGCTGGAAACACTACAGTATGCGGTCCACAAACTGCTTCATGCACCAACATGCCTGGAACCTACACATGTACCTGCAATACAGATTACGAACTTAATTCAGCTCTGGTTTGCGTTGGTAAGTAGAGCGTTTGCCACTTTTGTTGACATAAGTCATCAAAGTATGAACTATTTGTTTTTTTCATTTTAGATATTGACGAATGTGCCAACGCCACATTGAACAACTGTCATGGCAATGCTACTTGCACGAACACCGATCCATCTTTCACTTGCACTTGTAATGCTGGATTCACTGGGAATGGAGTGGCATGCGTAGGTAAGGCTAAAAATCAACAACAATAGTTTGCTTAGCCATTGATAAACAAAAGGCAAACGGAAAAGGAAGATAACTGAAATGCAACAGATTTGGAATTACAAAACGCAGAAACGAATCAAGATAGACCATTAGACCTACCTAGAATTTCCCAAACCAAACGACGTTTTAAACACCGGCAAACGTTACGTTTTCTTTAAACAGTGATATCACTGATGATGGCATGGGCATTTGCCGAAACGTTTGAACAATAAAGCATGTCGCTTTTAACGTCTATTTGGGCCGTTATTTTCATTAAATTAAATTGACGTGGTGAGTTTTAATAACCTTTGGTAAGCAGGTTTTATGTCAACGTGCTTCGGTTTAATTGGTGTGAGTAAAAAACTTTTAAAAAAAGCAAATTCAAATTGTTTGTTTAAACTTTAAATTAACGCGAAACAATTCTACATTACAGATTTTAATGAGTGCACGGATTTCGGATACGATTGCGGCCCAAACGGGACTTGCGTTGACAACGTCGGTTCTTATACTTGTACCTGTGACAGCGGTTACCAAGTTAACGGAACCATGGACCCATTGACATGTGTTGGTAAGTAGATGATACACGTTCGGTTAACAAGCGGCATCGATTAGCTACTTGTTTTATTTCTGATAAACCTATTTTAAAACTGGAAATAAAGTTCAAAATATCAAAGCCATGAAAAGAGTTTACTCTAAAACATTTTTAGGTTTATCTGCAATCTAAGTAACGATTTGAAATCTAAGTAGAGTTTACTCAATTTACTCAGACACTGATGAATGCATGACTGGAGCTCACACTTGTAATACGAACGCAATGTGCACCAACACACCTGGGGGTTTCACATGCGCTTGCAAGACTGGCTACACGGGCAATGGCATGACTTGCACAGGTAAGCAAAAAACATTAATTTCTACAAACTTTAAACTTAAGCAATGTGTGACTATAATTTACGTTATGGTTGACTTCTGCTTTGAAAGGCAGCTTTATATCGAGTAACAGGTTTTTCAAATTGACTTAGAAAGTACGCAAATTATAATCATTTTTTGGATAAGTTTGTACAAATTCGTTTTAAAAGTCTTTTGTAATGAATAATGTCCCCGCTGTCAAAACAACAATTAACTTAATTTGTAATTTTAACAACATGGTATATCGACAAACACATCACGTTGCTTGTTTCCTGCAGATATTGACGAATGCGCTGGAGCTTCCGGTTGTCATGCCAACGCAACCTGTACCAACAACCCTGGAAGCTTCACGTGTGCATGTAACAACGGATTTACTGGAAACGGAACCTTTTGCCAGGGTAAGTGTTACCTTGAATTAATTACATGCTAACGCATTTATTTAAAAAAAATAACCTTCCCTTTCTGCCCATTTCAGTTGTGTTAAACATGCTCCAACGCCCATACGACGGGTTACGTAACATAATATTACGGTGTCTGGTATTGATGAATTAAGTTGAGGAAATTCCCTAAGTCAAACCATAAAACAATGCGAAATAATAGATTGGTAACATAAAGCAAGGGTTTATTTTTAATAAACAAGTTTTCTTATTATTTTTTAGCATCGCAACACGAGTACGATTACCGTGCAGTAATCTCAGTTACAACACCTGTGACGACATCATCATCAATTATGGTTATCGAAAACTCTGTAAGTTCTGCCTGACAACTCTTGTGAGTAGTACAGTATGTCATGCCAAAAAATTGTCGGTATCCAAAATCACATAAACGTGATTGGAATTCAATCGGTATGTATGAGGTTTTTTATCCTTATTTATTTCTTTAGCTGGAAGATTTCATTGGCGAAATTGTGAACGACACCTCCCTGTTCTACCAAACTCTTGTCGTCACTGTTGAACGAGTGACAATGGGAACACCGAGTGAAATCATCGTGGTGTTTGCTTTCAATCAAACTTCTCATTCTGCGGACGAATTCACAGTTCTGCTAAGAAACCACACAGGATCAGCAATCATGATTGACAGCGGAATGCTCACTGGTGACGGTAAGAACCGACAACCAATAAACCACAATATCATTTAACCGAAATCCGAAACAAAAACACTCGGAGAGGTTTAGGCATTACCAAAAACGTAAACAATAAGCTTGATACAAATCGTTCAGACATTCGGTTTAACCTTTAAACGATTGTATTAAACGACGTTAACACCCTAAAGCTAAGAGCCTGGTCTTAACATATGGGTTTCATATGCAGATTTCGACGAGTGCGCGAATGGCAACTACGGCAACTGTTCTGTGTCTGCAACTTGCACCAACACGAACGGAAGTTTCATTTGCGAATGCCCAAGCTCCTTCGCCGATCAATCAATAAGTGGAATTAACGGAACTATTTGCAGTAAGTTGTATTTTGACATTAGCAAACAGTGACAAAGAAAGAAAGCAACACGTACATTCATACACCAACAAAAATTATCAGATAGAAACATGATCATCCGGGCAAAAAAAAGGTAATCAAGTGCAAACCGATCATTTGTCAAATAAAACCAAGGAAAGTTTACCTAAAACCATAAACAATCGGCTATCTACTTAAGTCTAATGAGAAAAATAAACTAAAGACCTCATAATTTTATTACAGCTCAACCAGTCAACTTCACTTGCTTCTCCGACCGTGTGGAAGTTTGGGCACTAAGCAGTTTCTTTGCCAACAGCGGTGTTACCAACGTTACCGCAATAACATTGGGATCATGCAGTGGAACTGACGATGGATCTGGTTACTGGAAGTTTAGCGGAAGTTGCGACGGAATAACTGACGTGAGTTAAAAACATGATAGTTAGACATGGATGTTCATGTCTAGGGCGACTGTACTTAGATAGGCTATTACAGAAAGCAAAATTAACATCTTTAATCTAACGAAAAGATTCGTATAAAAGTCTCAATTATGAATGGTTTCTTTTTTCACTTGATTCCAGTCGAACTCAACACACATCTCTACCCAATGGAACTTGACCAACCACGACCCTAACGCTACCGTTGTCGTTGGAGCAATCTTCACCTACCCGGTATCATGCCTGTTCCCAACATCAGCCAACGTTACTTTCAACTTCACAGCTGAGCAATCGTGAGCATCTATGAGTTGTTACGTACTGAATATTAGATTCAGTGAAGGTTATTTTTCTATCACATTCTGTCTTCAATTAAAAGCATCAATGTTACTGAAAAACGACAAACGGCCAAGCAAATTCATCCTTGAACAATCAATGTCCACCTCTAAAGGGCGGAAACATTCTACATTTTTATGTTTTCACGATTTTTTTAGTCCAATAAAATTTAAGTCACCAAAGAGCCATAGGGTTACTGCAACAGTACCCGGGGTTAGCCTTCAGCAATAAGCATTAGCGTTAAATGATCTGATTATTTGATTATTGCGATACAACTAATCCAATCACTTGTTTGTGCAGAAACATTGTCGGACCCGACCAGGAAAGCCCGTTGGCTCAGGCCCTTGACTTCGCTGGAGAGTTTTTCACAGACTCGGCATTCAACAGCCAGTTATCTGGTCCTGTTGGAACCAATGTACAGCTGTACTTTAGGGTAGGATACCTTTTTAGTATAATATTTGTGAATTGTTCTTTATCCAGGACAAATGTCCCGCCGATTCGCAAAGTTAGCTCGTGAACGTTCTCTTAAAAAAGAAATGTCTCATTAACACAGCCTACAATAGTATGATTTAACACTTATAAGTGTAAAGCCAATAGATGATAAGCGACAGGCAGTGTAGATTGTTTCGACCTATAAGGTCTCATCAGTGCAGCTGGTTTTTCAAAAAAATTAAATAAATAAATAAAATGTTTAAATTAATAACTTACAACGAGTTTCACGATGCTGCAACACTGCTAAGCGCACGGACTTGGTTTTAGTCAAAACTTTTCTACATGGTGTTTTGTTGCGTAGATGCAAGCCACCACCACTATTAACTCAAACCTTCGACTCCGATGCCAAAGTCTGAGATCTTCTTCAGCAACTAACCCCAGCGATTTTCTAGACCTTATGAGGTAAGACGATAAATCATCCATACAACAGGCTACGTGCCTTTAATACGCAAACTCAGAAGGTTGGCACATGCTACACCACACTTAGTAATTGGTTTGCGGCAAAACATTAAAAGGATTTTTCAACTGCATTCAAGGTGTTATTGCGGTCCCGCAAGACACTTCAGAATGATTTTGTACTAAAAAAAATTTCCCAATTTGGGTAGTAATTCCTGTTTTGATTCCTATCTGATGAGGTGATTTCATATGTAGATCTAAATTTCATCATAACTAGTACATTAGTATACATAACGATGTTATACCAAAACACCTTTTGATGTGAAGTATACAACACTAATGTCGCATGCATCATATGACATTACCTAATGGCAAAACCCTTACAGCGGTGGATGCCCTGTTCCTGAAACAGATGCAAACCGACCACTTCGAAGTACACTGAACGTGATTCGCAACGGCAACGGACCCGCGATTGATATCGGATTTTCTTCCCATTTCCATTCTTCCAGCACAACAACAACCATGTCAGCTCACATCGTCGTGTGCCGTGAGACAGGGGGCGCCAGCTGTGTAACCTCGGTACGTGTCAAATATTATCGATTAAACGGGTTTATATATGTCGATTTAAGCAACTGTTGGTAGCATTTGTGAACAGTGGATTTGTAGCGGTCATAAGCTTCATCAAAAGGAACCTACATTCAACACTTTCAGCACAATAGCTGTTACATAGCGTTCTGAAAAAGTGCATTTTCGGATTTGGCTTTAACCTCTACACACACACACAGAATTGCCAAAATGCAATCCCTTGTAGTAAAACTTGTACTGAGCTTTTGAGATTTTTAACCGTATGGCATTTGTCTTTTAGTGCCCATCTCGCCGAAGAAGGTCCGCCATCGTTGTTAGAGCAAGACGGCAAAGTGATGATGTCGAAGCGGAAGTACAAGCTTCGTTCCAAAGAGATCCAGGTAAAGGTTTTATTCGGCCTTGTTGCCTCAAAAACACAACTCTTGCGAAACAAAATATCTTGAAAGGCAAACCTAATAGTAACTTACCTTCGAAATCTTAGTTTTGCAATAGTTAACCAACAGTAACATTTTTTATATTACTCCAGATTTTGCGTTACTTTATTTTAAAACAATTTTTCTTTCTTGCAGAGGATGCCTGTAACAGGAACTGCGGCTTGGGAATCTGTGTACTTGATGCTATCAACAACCAGCAATGTGTCTGCACTCAACAAACCATCAAGACAGCAGGCGGTGTATGTGGTAAGTTTCCACAAGAAAAAGTTCAAATACCAACAAAGTCTTTGCAATATCTACAGTATTATCAGTACAAAACCTGACCAAAATAAATCACTTTCTCAACAGTGGCCTTTCTCATGATTAACATTATCTGTTTGTATGTTACAGTTGCCGAAGATCCAAACCAGCCTGAAACACCAGTGCCAGAAGAAGATCGAACCACTTTGTGGGTTTTGGTTGGACTCGCAATTGTCCTGATCTTACTCATAGTTGCTGCCATTGCAGTCTTTGCGTTTAAGCGTCAACAGGGAACGGGAAAAGACTATGAACTAAACTACGTTAACACCAACGCCATCAGCAAATAGAAGTTGTGCAGTTTTTTTGGACAGTCTACTCAGGCCATGCTTCTTTAATATTCTATATTATTACACACTATAACCCAGAGCGCTTTCAAAATTATTACCAATACTGCTTTCTCATTTATTTAAACGGCCCGAAAACACAGCGCGGCTTCAGCAAAGGTAGAGGCAACGTACTATTGTTAACTGCAGCACCTGTTAAGAGAAAATTCGCGGAAGTAATTTCGCTGTGCATATAACTATGACGATGAGAAGACGTAGCATCTTCTCTACTACATTTTTTGTCCGCTGCTGGCCACGACTTCAAGCCATTGACGACAAAAAGTTCCTAAGCATAACCTGCCTTCAGCAATACCAGCCCGTCTAACTAGCAGGAATTCCCAGTATTAACCCGTTAAAATACCTTTTAAAGTCGCTTCTAAGTCATTCTAGTATGTACACACATTTTAATGTCGATATTTTTGAGATGTAAAATTTTGTCGCACTCGCAAGCACTAACACTTCCAATTTATTTCGAAACGCTGTTTATGCCAAATTACTTCAAACTCTGTGACCAGACAGTTAAACCTCTTCATATATTTCTTTTCTCTTGTTTCTTTTCTGAAAAGGCCCGATTGCTGTTGAATTACCCAGTACCTGAAACAAGTCAGGTACTGGGAAACAAGCTGTTTGCCTTTAAAGCCAGTTGACCCAACATTTGACGATGTAACTTTGATTGAATTTTGACAAGGTGTACGAGAATGAACATGAAGCAAAAAAAGAGCGAATTTCCAAAGTTACCTCGCTGAATGTTAGTGATTCGCCCGCCAAGGCAATGGGCCTTCCATGATACAGCACGGGCTTGTACTTTCTTATGCAAAAAAACGTGTGTCAAATATCTATAATCAACATTATATTACCTATAACCGTAGCATTTTTGCCGAAACGTAAAACCAGTACGGCCAATGCCAGTTGTAGTGCAACGTATAAGCAAACATTTAGCGGGTGGTGCGTGTATGTGCGCAACAACAAGTTAATAAACTGAAAATCTTCAAAACTGTTTGCGATTATGTATTGTTTGGTTGAGCCCCAAGGACCACGAATCAGCCGCAGCAATACGAATGTAAGGTACTTACCCATGAAAAGCAACAAAGTGAACATTAAAAGGTACCAGGAGAAGCAGGAAGTAAAAAAAATCTATTGTGCAAGACAACTGGGAGTGGCTGTTACGAACGGTTGTCATGTATGAGGCCAAGCCCAAGTCATGATAGATCCTTCCAGAATGGCTTGAGCCTGTTGTCAACCGACAGTCATTTCCGAAGTGTATTGAACAACTCTAATTTGAACTTTACTCAGATATTGAATTAAACACGACAAACTAACAATTTGATTTTGACCCGGCTTACAAACCTTTCCTTAAAGCAAAGAAAATACCTCGGGCAATCTTGAAAGTTCTGAAATCCGACCGAAAACGCAGAAATTTGGTTTTAAGTTTTTTCTAATTAAATGTTTCATCGAGAAACCCACTTAAATTCGGTGTAATCTATTGCTGCTTGGTTATGTTAATGTATCAGTATAACACTATGCGCTTTTGTATGGAATTCAAAATTTTGATCATGTAATATTTTAATTGATTGAGGCATTTAATGCAAAAAAATACGAAGCCTAATGTTGTGTGTTGAGCACGAACAGTACATGATATGTGTTCCGTATGTGGATTAAAGTGGAAATATCAAAGCATACCACGCAAAACATGTCCGTTAAAAACTTCGCCAAGTCACACGCAATAACCACAAGTCACTCTACATCGACAAATCGATATCAAAATGTCAGCAACCAAATGTTTATCTAAAGCTTTGTAATTGATCGTAGGATTTACCCACCCAAACCGCTTCAGTGGTCTTGTAAACGAAAATATCCTATTTAAACAAACCGCCTCGGGGGAGCCGAATTTGGAAATATATTCAATACAGTACAGTTTATTGAGGTCTAGTGCGCGTGAAATATGGATTTATGTCATTCGATCCGGAAATCAATAGCTTTTACAGAATTAGTAGCATTCGTTGTGCTGACGAACATCGCATCAACCAAGATCTTTCCAAAGGTAACAACAAATTGAACGAAAAGATCGTCTCCTAACAAATAAAAAACTATGAAGTCATGCCGCGCAATGCTGAAATAAAAACTACATACAAAGAGCATTCAAATAAACATTATAAAAACTTGTTTTGAATGTCTGTTAAGTATGATGCGCCCGCGTTTCACAACCAATGCAAAAACTCAATAAGCGTAAAGATAAAAAAGCAGGATCGAGGACCACAAAACACGCCAAGGAAAGGTTTGACTGTTAAAATTTGTTTTGCGGAACTTTAATTCATAAATTCATTTCCGTAGATCTGTCTTTTCCATTTTAAACACATTAAAAAAATTAAAAAAAATTATTGGATGGGTGTAGAAAGAATGTAATTGGTTCAAACTTGTAAGCGAGTCCAAAATTCGAGCCCAAAGCCCGACCCGATCCCGAGTCGTTTTTGAGAAGACGTTTTTTATAAGTTTAGGCCCGAAAGTTTGATTGACAGGCCTCTATATAAAATCGTACAAAACGTAATAGCATATAATTAAAAACGGCGTTTTATAGGGCTGTTTGGAATTAGGTGAATTCCAGCAACTACCTACTTAGTAAGGTAATTTAATCTAAAAAAACGGACACAGAATTTAAAGTCAGGCCCGAATCAAGCCTGTTTGTTTAACAAAACCTAAGCCCGAACCCGACCTGAAAAGCCCGGCCCGACTTTCCAACTCTGAATGAATTTGCCCTCTATTTGGTTAACGCCCTAAAGTTTATGTGTGAATTAACTTAACAAATCTAAAATGTCGACGGCTTAGTGCCATCTTCGTATCATAAGCATGGTGGCGACAAGAACAGAAAGAATAATATTGCCAAAGACGGGTACAGCACAGTTGACCTTTACAGTTCCTAATCTCTCAAAAATCCTTGCGTGCCAACCGTTTCCAGATTCGCGTATACTCAACCGAGGTCAACCAAAGACGGGCGGCGGTGCAAAGAACTATTATTCCGGTTGCCATAGTGACGTGACAGTGCGTCACGCGGTCGACCACGACCAGAGTTTGTGTCGTAGCAACTAAAACCCTGATTGGTGCACGACCTTGACAGCAAATTGAATTAAGGGTGGTTGGAATGCTGTGAGAAAAGGGTGCGACGTTATTTTGGACCGCAATCGGCATTGACTGACCCATGGTAATTGGACACGCGATGAAAAATAGACTAGTTATGTGTGAAATCGGGCTTGTTTACACAACATGCAATTTCATATTTAAAACCGGATCAGGGCGTAACAAACTTTGTCCGTAAATGCGATATATATTAAAAATTATCCAAGTGTCAATATTTTGAGCAAATTTTAACAATAAACCGCAGTCTATATTTAAAAAACGTGGTGGAATTTCGCAATATAATGCTGGTATGTAGTAATTTTGTTCAAGTTTTGACACCCGAAATAAGTGTCACACATCCGTTTTGGCAAGGCTCGTCAATATACTGTAGAAAATTTATAATAAAATAGATTAAATTAGAACTAATCAAACCGAAAGTAACATGCAAATACTTGCTGACGTGTGGGTTTTATTTCTCCCTATAGTTTAAACTATCTTTAACATTTAGTTAAGTTGATAAGAAGTACTGCTAACGACAACAAACATTGGTAAAAAGTCTGCAAAAATATGTATTCTCTTCACTATTTTTTACCTCGTTGTATAGTGTTCCTAAATAATTTCAACGCTTAACGTTTTTGCAACAACTTAAACGCATAATAAATGTTTGACACGGTTTGTCATAATCAGAGAAATTATCATGAAAAACTCCAAAACAAATGGTTTCTTCAAAAACCTTGTTTTTCAGAGTAATAATCATGTAACAATTGATGTTAGCGCACAATAAAGTTCATCAAGACTAATAGCAAAAGGCGATTGGCCTGGAGACGAGACACACGTGACCGTGTCTGACCCTTGACATGGATCACCTTATACGTCATTTTTTCGCAACTTTTCGTGGTGTCGGGTTTCACCAATTGGGCAAAGAAAAAATGCGGTGGCTAAGAAATGCTAAAGTGGCATTCTGCTAAGGTGTAGGGGTCGATGCATTTAATAGCGCCATTTTTGATCATCTGCGTTTGGGACGTGATGTTCTGAGAGGAATCTACAAGGAGTGGAGTTGAAGCTAAATTGAAAAAGACTTGCGCCCGAAGCGTATGGCACAAGTACAACGATATTAAGGCGAAATTCAGAGCAACATATTGCAAGCAATTATGTACGGCGTTAAATCGTGAACAACCATTAGAATTTAGTAACATAAAAATCGGCTACGGTATAAAGGTCGCAGAAAACCCGTTTTCAAATAAAGTAAATAAATGTTTTAACAGCTACGGTACTGAGCCATTGCGTGAAAAATAGGACGCTTTGTCCGTTTTGCAGAAGAGAAAGCAAAAGTGATAAAATAGGTCTGATAAACCGTTCAAACTCAGAAAATCAACTGCGCAAAAGCGTATGGCGAATTTGTGAGAATAGATAAAAACAGTCCAAAACCTCAAGCAAAAGATATGTAGTCAGCAAAAAAACTTGGGAGTTTATTTATAAAAAAAGAGTTGTTTTGTTTAGGGATATTTGGTAAATCTGACGTTGCCATATGGAAAGTACTTCGTGCTCGCTAAAACCAAGCTGCGTGACCGTTGTATCTCAAATGCACATAGCAATTTCATTCGCGTAGAAAAGGGGGATCTTTTCAGGCGTTAAATTTCACGCACAAATTTTCCGCTTGCCTGATATTATGTTGCCCAACAACTGCAAAAGACACAAAAGACGATAAAGTACCTTTCAGGGTGCTGGTAACATTAGCTTAAAGCATAGTAAATATGCCATTGTTAGATTGCATAAGCTGCAGACAGTGCACACTTTTTCAAGCTAACAGTGCAGCTGGTGACAGGAGATCGGCCATATGGCCTAATGTAGCCCATGGCGGCACTTTAGTTTGTTGCGAGCAGCAAGCTGAAAAGCCAAGCCTAGCTTATGTTGCATAAATTTTCAACGTTAAAAAGATTGTTGGCGCTGACATCAGCGGTAAGCCTACAGTTGTATAACTATGACAGTACACGATGCCGGCAAAAAGAAAGGTAATCGTCTTTAAAGAATTTTCGTATAGCAAGACCAGAAAAATTTAGCATGCCGTGAGATTTAAACACAGGACAGAAGCTTTTGTTAAACTAGTTTCTACTTTATAGATCACTGTTTACGTACTAAGTTATAGATACTGTGCAGTACTTTGTAACTTCAAGTCATGGAATGCAAGATGATGATCGTTATTGCATTCGCGATTATATGTTGTGGAAACTTTGGAATGTTCGGTAAGTTTTTCTTCGTCTAAATGTTAACTTATTGCAGAAAAGTTTTTTAGAAATTTCGCTGAAGTTTTGCATGTGGTAAGGAATATTGCACAAACGAACAGTGGCTTAAATGCGGCAGAAACCAACGCAGCTTACTAGAAGTCTACCGACGTTGCTAAATGAGAAAGAATGTCTCTGCACATACGTCTCCATGCCCTTATAACTGTATAAAACAAAAGAAAAATTGGAGCCATATACTAAACTTTACTAAACGTTGAAACCTGTTTTCAATTTGTAATATAGCCATATCAACTATCACTGTCTTGTTATTATGTGTATCGACATATCACCGTTTTCAAAAGGCATATCATACCCACGAAAACATTACTATTCGCTATAGCCTTTATGAAAAAGGAGCAAATTGTAATCCATGAAGGGACCACTTAGGTGGCAAGTTAAATTTTCAATATGTATCAAAATAGTAATGAATTTTCAAGCAAAACGGAGAGGGGTGGGCCCGATACAATGAGAATGCTTTTAGTTATCCATAACATTTCGAAGCCGCGCTGAGTGTTGAAAGCCACAACCATTCAAGTGAAGTTTTGTATGCAAATGTAGATTTAGTGACTGTGGATTTAAAGGGGTCTCCATCACTAGATTTGAAAAATTGCGCTCATAGGGGGTCGCACGCCATAGTAATTGTCGGTGCCATATTTGTTAAGTCGCAAATGAAATAAAATCAAGTTGAAAAAGAAAAAAGCGTGAATTTTCCATTTCTAACCAGCTGACGGAACTGTGAATGCCGAAAATACGATAACAAATGTAAACTTAAATTATGCCTTTTTTCAAGCGGAATCAATTGCAGTAAATATTAAACCTTAATCAAATACCATACTGCGCGTTAATCCAAATTTGTTAACATCTTTCCACAGCTGAAGCCTCAGGCCCATACGCATACCAATACCGGGCACTTTTTACCGTTGCTGGGTCAGTTGATGGCGACGTTACTTCCAGACAAGCTGACATCACGAATTCGGTAGGACTGTTTAATCAAAATCAACGCAACCATTTGCTGTCGGTTTGCATCTTGGTCTGTGGTAGCTTGCTCGTGGAAGTGCTTGAAATTTTCATTAAAATTTTTTGGCCACATAATGCGAAGCCGAATGATAAAGTTGTCGAAACGTAATGTTATTTTTGTGAGATACACTGGCTTGTCTGCTTCTTAGAAAATCTTTTTTTATTGATGAAATCTCCTTTCAGTAAAGCAACTGCGACGATTCAGAGTTATTAAAATCAGATCAAAAAAATATAAAACACAGCGACCGTTTTAGTGTTTTTTACGCTGAATTTGCTTCTGTCTGTTTGTAAAACAGTGATTCGTTAACGCAAAACATCAATGCTTAAGACGTTAAACTCAAGTGCAACCTTTGTCCTTTACGAGAAAAACTACGAAGTAAATGGGTCCAGATTAAGAGTAGCAACAGTGTGAATGTAATAAACATTTTTCATCAAACCAATCCAATACCAATCAAACAACTACATTTTCAAAAATTGTTTACCCAGATTTCATTAATTCTCGACGAGTTTGTAGCGGCTGGATCTGGCTTCAACTACACCCTAGCAAATTCAACTTTGGAAAAACTAACTAACGGATCTTCATCGGAGCTCGTTGTGAACTTGGACTTCAACTATATTACTCATAATCAAACCGACTTTACTAATATTATGGCTGGATTCTCAATTGTCACTCCAATCAATGCCAGTACCGTTACCGGGTCAGGTCAGTGCAACCCTCGGTTTCTAATTTGAAATGGTATGACAACAACAACAAAAATATTCAAAGAACCATAAATCTAAAATTTGGCCGAATGGTCAGGCGCGCCTGACCCAAATGCAGACATAAAAACCCCTTATCGGGATTCGTCCCCGGGAGTGTCCTGGGTTCGAACTGCGTGAAGAAGAAAAAATGTTGTGTTGATTGTGTCTAAAAGATATTGTGTTGTTTGAGCAAAAACTAAATGAAATCAAACAAAAGAGCATTTCAGTGGCAACTTTTTCCCCAAAAAACAACTTTTAGAAAATAAAACCGACATTATCCAACTTTAAACGAAACACTGTACGAAAGTATAGAATGAAAAAACCTCTCACAATATATTAATTCAATACACATAATAAAGCCAATGCAATGTCGCTTGACTAGGTTTGTATTTTGTTGGCAACCTTTTTATTATTTTAGATTTCGACGAATGCGCCAACAACTGCGATGACTGCTCGGAAAATGCAAACTGCGTCAACACGTTAGGAAGCTTCAATTGCATCTGCAAAGACGCTTTCGTGGACCAATCAACCAGTGGCACAAATGGCACCATTTGTAGTACGTTTCCTTCAAAGATAAGCACAAAACATTGGGAAAATTTGGATCCCTATTTGTTTAAGTGACCACACATGTAAATAAATCCTTTACTCGTATTCACCCGTTCTACATTTTTAAATATTTCCAACTGAAGTAAATTCCAAAACGCTTTTGAAAACAAAAGTATTAATCGCTTTGTTCTTTTAGATCAGCCCTACACAATTGTTTGCACCACGGAAGGGGGAACCCTTACTGCTGTCAACAGTTACTTTGAAAACATGGGTATTTCCATGACCGCTCTGACATTTGGAACCTGCACAGGAACAGTGGGGGCAACAACTACAGTGTTTTCTGGGTCATGTGGTGCTGAAATAACAGTAAGTCCCAAACGCAGTGTGTGTAGATCGCCAAACATTTCAGTAGTGGTTTACTAGCGACGTTTTGTAGGTATGTGTTAGTGACATGTGAATAGAGACTTGAATTTGGTGTAAGTTATGTTGTACGCCATAGTAGGATTATGATATTGCTGTTTGTGTATATATTCAGAATATTTAATACCTGTATGTTGACAAACAAAACGCTTGTACACAATGTAAACTTTCTCGTGCATTTCCCACAACTTTCGGAGTAACCAGGCTGATAAGATGTACACAATTATGCTCGTAACGCGATCTATATGTGACTTATAGGAAAACAGCACACACGTTCATCAATCGTGGAACCTGACAAATGTCAACGCCTCGGCATCGTTCACCATTGGTCAATACGTCACATACCAAGTCACGTGTTCAATGCCGTCATCGGCAAACGTCACTTTCAAGTTCAACTCAACGCAGGAGTAAGTGAAATTATATGTTACAGTTGAAGGTACTTACACAAAGTTGTCTTTTTAAACTAAACACACAAAACGATGTGGATTTTTCAACGTTCAAGACGGCATATAGTAAAGCTTCTTCGGATATTGAATGCGAATAACAAACCAGACGAATACTTGAAACATAGCACCTTCAGATGCTTGTTCTCAAAATTCGCCATATTGTAACATCTTAGTATAGCAAGCATTAATCTTAAGGTAGCATAGAATTATTGATAAGGATGCGACTGTAATTCGTTTCGTTTTGATGTCCTACTTATGTTTTTCACGCACTAAAGATGTTTTAGTTAAGGTATTCTCGCAGTTGTGCAGTGTGTTCTTTAATTTGTTTAAAAACAAAACTTTTGCAGAATGATAACCTGTAAAAACAGAATTACTCACTTTTTGTGTTCGCAGAGATGTGACCCCAGACGTTGAAAACATTCTTGTGGCACTGGCGCAGTCCGTTGACTTCTCTGTCAATTTGTTCACTGATGACACTTTCTCTACAAACAGCGCTCTTAACGGTCGTCCGCTGAGAACCACTGATGACTTGTTTATGAGGGTATTGAAACCTTTGAACTTTGGGGGATAGCTTTGGCCCTGTATACAATTGAGGAAAATACAAAATCTTTATAAATCTAAAGACCATGCAGAATTTCTATTACTGGTGCAATTACACGTTATATTAATAAGGACATGCAATTAGGACTAAAGGTCTGCTTCAAAAGCTTTGTAAACTTGCACGGTAATGCTTTTGGCGATCTAAATTGGAACTCAACGATGTTTTGTTTTTTTGCCGAAAACAACACATCGATTTTAGATACCAACCGATTTAGGGCTGATTTAATAACAACCTTTTTTATCTTTCTACGTTTTAAATGCAAATTTACAAAATGCGCTTTTGGCGTTTGTACCGAAATTGAAAAAGACCTCTTTGTTAAAAACAAGTTTAAAAAAGCCAAAAATTTTTAATTTTTTTTTTATGTAACACAAGACATTATTACACCAGTAGAGCTTGTCGAAACATCAAATTTGCTTTTACATATACTAGCTTAAAGTCGTTAATTACAAGCCATTTGTTTATTTTTAATTAGTTCGAATCTCCGTTGAAAACAGCACCGAATGTCATGATTGCCTGTCAAGGATTAAGCGGATCACCAGCGTCTAACCCAAGCCTAAGCGTCAGCATAATAGAGTAAGTGTAATAATCTTGTAACAAACGACTGTGGGTGGTTTAACTTAAACAAAGGGTTGCCACGAAGCAACTTCATATTATTACTTAATCACTCGGCCGTTATGACTAAAGTTTCTGTCCGTGTTATAACCATAGTCTCAGGAAGCCCAATCACAAACAATTGACAATGTTTCAAATTGTCAAATAAATGTTGTTATTTGTTTGCTTTACTCTTTTATGACTATCTTTGGCGCTTGGATACTTTCTACTTTAATGCCAAAAAATAGGTGTTAGGTAGAAAGTTGGTGAAACACAATTATGGAGAAAACAGAAAGATTATATCGCCCCCACAAAATAAAATAGATTATGCTTTCTTTCGTAGACAGGTTGCGTTAATAGCAATACACGACAAATACCAAATACGTTGTATCTTATACTGCCTAAGAATAAAATAAAAAGAACAAAAGTACTTTCAAAAAAATGACAACTAGCGTATTGGAATTTCTATAAAACACGGAATTTTAAGCAATAATTACATGTGCATGTAAGTATGTACTCATAAACAGAACTGCCAAAGAAGTGGTGTATATAGAGTCAACTGACGATGACAACAGAGATTGTTGAAACGTCTGCATGATGTATTTTATATACACCAGTTCTTTGGCAAGTATGTTTATGATTTAATTGCTTTTCAATTCCGTGTATAGTGTTCCTAAATATTGTTATGATTCATCGCTTTTTTGTAGAAACGGTTGCCTGGCAAGGTCAACTAGCACCAACGCAGGAATCCTGGCCGGGACATCCTTACCTAACAATGGAGAATCAACCAGCGTGACAGTTAAATCAAGGCCATTTTTCTTCAGAGATTCTCCGGACACAGCCCTTCGCGCCTCCCTATCATTGTGTCTTAGAACTGGTGGCGCAACCAACAACTGTGCCATTAGCGTGAGTGTTAATTATATAGTATATATACAGTGGTGGGATTAACAATTTTTGTCAGCCGGTTTTATCCCAAAAGTCATATTGTTACCCGCCTCATAGACAGCAATTCCATTGACAGTAACCAGTAATGTCAACCGGTTCGCTAACCTCATACGCAACGAAAAGCAACTAACGTTTTGTTAGATCCTTAAAACACGACTTGAACTTGTGCCCAGGTTTTTTTTAAGGTTTGGTTTGGGTGACCGCTAAGTAGTTTTAAGAGACCGCAAGTGTTTCATTTAAATACCAAAAAATAGCCATATTTGCTTAAACGAATTATTTATTAGGCTACTGGCAAATTTTGACCGCTGAGAGAAATTTGGGGGACCGTTTTTTAACAGTGATAATTTACTCTATTTGACCGGTTTAAAGCCGAAATTGACACTGAATTTCAAAACGAGTTTTTCAAGTACATTTTTAAGGGGGCAACAGGTCTTGAGCACCACTGGTCTATAACTAAAACAAAATTTGACAAGGGCAGCTACGTTCTATCGCACGTGCAAAAAAACGACACAGATAAACAACACCAATGTCACATTTTAATGATTTTTTGCTTGTTATTTGACGCGCAGTGCTCCAAGCGAAGAAGATCTGTGGTGGAAGTCAGAGTTAAAAGATCGAATGAGGTGACAAGTGGAAGTGTTGATTTCTCATACAGTCGAGACCCCAGTAAGTAATATTTAAGTTCAAAACCTAAAAATACTTCCGTTATGATGAACATAAATTCTGGAATCAGCCCTGAAGCGTCAATGCAGACCAGCGCACTTATATATAAACCACAGTACGCCAGGCCCATTGAAGGCGCCATACCGAATTTACCGGTCACTAAGCATTCACCACAAAAGTCCCGGAACTCACAAGCACATTTGTTTGTGTTGTTTTCTGCTACAATTTGTATTACATTTAACCTTAGATGACGCCGCATGCAACAAAGACTGCGGAGAGGGTGCTTGTGTGACCGATGCCGTTCTAAATGAATTCTGCGTGTGCCCAGATCTATCATACGTCGACAGCACTGGAAGATGCTTTGGTAAGAAAAAAAACGTGTTATATCATAATAGCGGGAAGAGTTGTAAACGGGCCCGAAATTGGAGCCCGAACCCGGTCCAACCCGAAAGTACAGGCCCGAAACCCGGCCCGAACCCAAATCGTTTTTGAGAAGCCCGTTTAGGCCCGAAAGTTTAATTGACAGGCCTGTACATTGATGCACCAGGAAAGACCAAGACAACAAACACAATAGACAAAAATAGACAACGGCCTCGAACAAGGTGTTTCAGGGCTGTAGGGCACTGGGTAAGGTCCAGCAAATATACGGTAGCTACTCTGGTAGTTATTTTTTTAAACACTGACATAGAGTGTGAAGTCAGACCGAAACAAGCCTATTTTATTCAAACACATGTCCAAACCCAGCCAGACTTGCAAATTTGATAGAGGAGTCAAGAGAGGGCTCGATTTTCATAATTCAACTTGGGCCAAATGTATGGAAAAATCTGAATCGCTGAAGGTTCAACAAACCGTAAAGAAAATTTAAAACGACCCCTGGCTAAAGTTTTGGTCTGTCGGACACGTTAAACGAAACGACGATTTAACCCGCACATATCATCATGCATACTGCAATTTTACAAAAACAAAATAATTTGCATTTAAAACAAAAAACAAAACTAACAGATAACCTGTTTGCAGTTTAACTTTAAACGTTTTGTTTTTTATCAAGCTGCCTTTTAAATCCGTTCAGTAATCGCAACTAGTCTTAAGCGGTGGTTTTAAAAACGGGGTTTGTGAAACCAATGGGTCCGTAAGGTGGTTATCCCAATGGGTCCATATGGGTCTTCGGATGCAAAAATTGCAAAAGATTTTCAAGTTTCTAACCGGGTAATTTGTATATAGGTGTTTGATAAACGAGATTTGATAAAATTACAAAATGGAAAAGTAGGGATACCACTGGTTTAAAAATGCAAGAGCGTTTGTTTGAGCAAGTTGCTTACTATGGTAAATTATACAAACTTTTGTATGACAACCCTGATAACTATTATATATTATGCAGATCCAGCCAACGTTGGTCCAATTGAACCACCACCTCAAACCCAGCAAACCATCGACATTACAGTGGTGTATATCCTTGTTGCTTTGGCAATTCTTATCGTTCTGTTGGCTGTTGTACTGGCAGTTATTATCTACCGACGAAGATTTGCTACCAAAAGTCTGCTCATGTAAAAACCACATGCAATATATCAAATATGTATCTATGTTATTGTATCAATGTAAATGAACTTTACACAGACATAGAAATGATTTTTTTTAATTTACAAACCAGACAATGATCACCCCTGCTAAAACTAAGGTAGAACTGTTTATTTAAGTTGGTTTACGTAATGCCTTTGGTGCAAAAGTTTCTTTAGAAGTTAATTTTGCTCTTCACCTTTAAACGCTTTTGCGTTTTTGAAGATCCAAGGCCCTTTAATTGCACTTAAAACGCGATTGCAATAAAACCCCATTGTAAAGAAGTATGCAGCGAAACGTATTAGCCGCTTCAATGACCAGAATATATCTCTCAAAGCGCTTTCGTACTCTTTCGCCGGTTTTTGACGTTTGTGCGAACGAACAAAGCAAAGTTTTGAATTAAATCGAGCAAGGCAAAGACAAAATGGGCTCGAAACTTTAGCAAGGTAATGCTGAGCCGGATTTTTTTTAAATCAACTTAAATAAGTTACATGCAAACATAACCTTTAAATTTAACAAAATGTAACATATAATAAATTGATCGAAAATCGTATTGTATACTTTTCTTGATTTAAGCTTTGGTCGATGTTTTTCGCATCTGTTAGATTTACAAATATACGCACATCATATATTCAACTAGTGTCTGGTCTGGAGAGAAATGCAAGATTTAAAACAGGGGTGTCCAACCTTTTTAGCAAAAGGGCCAAATGTGGTCTACGAATGATTGCGCGGGTCACTTGACTGTTTACTGCTAATTTGTAATCTTACAAATGGGTGTCTTATTATTTCTAATTAAAATCCTCACACCGAAATTCTAATCTTAGATCTTTACAATTATAAGAACAATAAACACACCAAGATATAGTAAAGTCAACGAAGTTTTTACTACACGTCGACATTTCAGTGTGAAGTTTGGCACTGTTTTTCTTTGACAAGTTTGGCAATATTCGGTGAGATGGACGATGTAGCAATGCGAAGCGAGTTTGCCATATGGCTGTCCGAAATTACTGATTACGTGTACAGGGGATTTAAAGTCACATGTCCACCTTTCTTTGAATATTCCGTTAGCGTTACCTGCTTTTCGTTTCCTATTTGGCATAATCTATATCACTGCAGAGCGCAGGAGATAATTCACTGCTAAATGCGTTTTGCGCAAGCCTCTGATATCAGATGTACCCCAATGAAGCAAGAAATATTCACTGACTTTTAAAGCACGAGTAAGATTGTGGTCGTAACAATGTGCATTGTGATGCGATAAAAGTGCAACTTGTATTACTCTACAGGTGTGTATTACTCTATTAACAAAGAAATAAAGCAAACAATAAATGCCATTTTTTCGGAATAAAAGTTCTCCATAAATTACGTAGGCGATTAAGTTGATAAAATAAGTCGTTTCAAAAACAACGCGTGGGCCACATGTGTAATCCAACACTTAGGTACCTTAAAATTCCGCCGCACAGTGGTGCTGTATAACACACAGCCATTTCAAACCACGCAACGTAAGGCACGAAAAAAAGACAACGTACATGGCGTAAACTGGCATGCGTATTCACAGATATAGCTTTAGTTGTCCAAAGTGCGGCCCGCGGGCCAAATGCGGCCTCCTGTGGATTAAATTTTTGGGTTGTGGCGGCTGGCGTCTTTACATAAAACTTTCCACGAAACTATTTACCAGTAAAAAGGAAGTATACATGGTGCTGACGCAATAAAATCCCCTAATTTCTTTAATCTCATGTATTTGTGTTCTAATTCTACGGTTAAAAACTTCCCTAAAAAACGTTAGGCCGGGGGGCGACTCGTCTGATAAAATAGACCACCATAAAAAAGTTTGGACACTCCTGGCGTAACGGCATGGACTGCTTCAAAACAAGATCCTGCTTCAAAAACAAAATCCTGCTTCAAAACAAGGCGTAAACTTTCATCTGTAGAAATTAATATCTCGCATTCGATAAAACCGGGACTTATGTGTAGATAAGGATTTTGACAACCAGTTATCCACATCAAACATATGGGTTCCCGCAAATTGCGGCGCCATCAATACAATGTCCATAAGCCCGAGTTTAAGCCAAAATAGCCCAAAAATCTTCGGCAAACATTGCGTTGGATTAAGAGCTGGTCAGTACAGACAAAGTATGGAATTCTCGTCCATCAAGCCACGTAGAATTTTTCTGCTGATACGAGTGGAGCTTTGTCCTTAGTACTGGGGATTTTGAGAAAGCCTTCGGTTATTGAGAAATTGAATGTCTTTCAACACGTGTTTGTTGCGCAATGTGCGGAAGGATAAAAATACAAAAGCCCGTTCGTGACTTAATACTTTTGCGTAGGGGGCGATCCTTGAGCTCTCTTTGTGCGTGGGCAATGTCTTTGCCAGCATAAAATTATTCTAGTAATGGCTGGTAATACGCTTGACTGTACTGTTTAGGGTGTCAGGGAGAACTACGCAATGCGTTAACACCCTAAAATTTTTGTTCGCAATGTTACAACACGGGAGAAAAGAAAACCACACATTGATGTCCGTCGTTGGAGCATGATAGTACGTGTTTATACACAAATAACACATCACAGCGTGGCAATTAAACCAGTGTGAAGGACGAATAGGCAACCAAAAAAAAACTCAAACCAACAATTTGATGCAGGAAAAATAAAAATTTGATTTGCACTAAAACTAAGTTTGAATGTATTTTAACACAGACTATTCAAAAAACGTTTTTTGGGGGAAACTTGCATATACGTACAAGTATAAGTAAAATTTGATAGTAGCTCGACAAGCGCATTTTAATCTTTTAGCTTCAACTAACTGAACAAAAAGTTTATTAAACAACAAACAAGCGACGGATGACATTAAAACCACGTTCTCTCACAGAGTTCAGCCGCGTTGAGCACGCTTTATTCAGACAGAAGTCAGTACAAGTTCAATATCACATGACAATTTCACAAAGGCTTTAATTTATATTAATGACGTTAGTACGAGAAAAAAAACTGGGTGTGGTTGACATCCTGACATCCTGACATCCGGGAGCTTTTATCATTTACCAATCCGTGACGAGGCACTTATCTTGGCAAACGAATCAAGCGAGTCAGTTTGAAAGACAGCTGACACGGGAATGGGTGTTTTTGATCGCGTTGCCACGCAACCTGATAATAAACACGACTATTTTTATCATAAATGTCGCAGTAGGCCAGGTTAAACACACCATCAGCTACAAACACACCTTATCACAAACATAAATGCAACTAAGTAAAAACTGACGGCACGCACATTACAAAAAGGAGAATCACACAAAAAGCAGTTTGACGATGTCTACATAATTTCAACTAAACCGCTGTGCATGAAATAACTGTTCAAAATTTGCCTAAAAAACATTAGGCCATGACAAACAAAAACATTTGCAATATTGTACAGTACTCGTTTTTTCAATTAAACCACTTTAACAGTACACATTTTTCAAAAGTCTATGAAATGCTCCAAAAATGATGAATGCTTATCTAAACTCCGAAAGGTCGACACTTGAAAATAAATGTCCGAAAGGTTATCGACATAGTATGTGAACGCAAAAAGGTCGACCCTTGAGAAGCACATTTTTTGTGAAACTGGGCTTTCTAAACTTTTTATAGTCAGTTTCGCCCTTTGCCCAAACTAGACTATATTTTCACAACAGTGTTTGAAATGAATCGAAGAAATGTTGGTTTTTGCAGAGTGATGTTTTGGAGTTTGATGACGTGGGTGTATATGACAAAACACAACTCCAAGTATAACTATATAGCAGTGCAAAGTGTCCTCAGCTTGCTATGCGCGGAACTAATATTTTCATGTGCCGAATGAAAAAATATTAATAAAATTAGTTCTATTAATAAAATTAATAGAACCCACGAGTTAGTTCTATAAAAATCGACTTCCTATGGTTTGCAAAAATACTTAATGAAAAGTATCATAGATTGTGCGCAAATTACAACAACCGATTGTAAACACTGAAGAAGCATAATGTGTGGCTTGGTAAAAAAGTGTATAAGAGCAAATGTGTTTTCTTTGTTCATTTGTTTTAAAGTGTTTACTGAAATTCCAACCAACACAATACCACAAGCGTTTTTCCCTGATACAAAACGTGAGAACAAGTGTTTTAATTTAAGCCGATTGTAAGGAAAACATATGAAAAACAAATGATTCAAAACAGACCCCCAAAGTAGGTAAAAGTGACCATCTTAACAAGCTAGAAACTTGGGCCAGGACCAGACATTTAGGCCGTCGTTACACTTCATTTGGAATACAAAGAAAGCGTGGCACACCGTTCGGGCGTGCCAAAGTAAAAAACCTTCTTTGTTTATGTGCCAACTGAATCCTATCGTTTTGGAAAACGTATATGGTTCGTTTTTTGTCTGCCTTGCTACAGCAGCGCCGGCAAAGAACATGAAATAAAGTTTTTTGTTGTTTGTTGTGTTGCTTTAACTAAACTATGTGTTCGCGCCGTTAAGCTGGCAAATTCATATTTTAGCACAAGATAGATTATGTTAGAACTTGAAAAAAAAATGTGAGCATATATGAGGTAGAAGGCAGTAATGTACGGTTTAAAAAAAAAATTGCAATCTTTTTTACGAAAATGTTACTAACTTGTTTGTGTCATCAGCAGTAGATATCAGTACAGGTAAAATGCTGCCAACATCCGTAATTCTTGTCGCCATGTTGGCGACGGCAACTGCGGCAATTGATCCTAACGCAAGTAAGTGATCTGTAAAATACAGTATAATCTTCAATTTAAACTCATTTCTCGCAATAAATGAAAAAAAAATCATAACTTTTTTGGCTAAGCTATAAAGAAATAACCTACATCGCTTAAAATAGGATGTATTATGTTGGATTTTGTGTCTTGTTTAGAGTAACTGTAAACAAAAATAAGGACCAATACACCCTTTATGAGCGATGTCGCTCACTTAATGTAGCATAATGTACATCTTTTTTTTATGCTTACATTTTACTCATGTAAAACACATGCTAACGCAATTTCGGCAGTACAACAGGTTAAGTTAATTAATTCATCAAATTCTTCACTCACTTGGTAATTTTATAACACAAACTACGTTTTTTAAAACATAGAAGACAAACTGCATCACAATTTTAGACTTTAATCAACCTGGAAATGTTCATTCAACTAAGCACATCATTTTTTGTGTCAACTAGAGTTGTAAACGGGCTTGAAGTTGGACCCCGAACCCGAAGGTACAAGCCCGAAACCCGGCCCGAACCCGAATCGTGTTTATAAAGCCCGTTTAGGCCCGAAAGTTTAATTGACAGGCCTATACATTGAAGCCTAAGGAAAGACAAGACAACATACACAATAGACGATTGGTCTTGAACAAGGTGTTTTAGGGCTGTTTGACATTAGGTCAGGTCCAGCAACCGGCTACTTGGCTAGTGAAATTTATTCAAAAAAATTCTGACACAGAGTGTAAAGTCGGTCCCGAATCAAGCCCGTTTTTTGTGAAGAAACCCAGGCCCGAACCCTACCCGATTTACAACTCTGGTGTAGCACCTTCACATTCTGATTTTAATACGCTTTTGTTTTTGCAAGCATTCGTGGTTGTCGAGTCGTTCATCGTTTTTCGCGGAATTGAACTCCCGACCGGCACAGCATATTTAGCCTACCCTCCTATTGGTGTTCCTTTAGTGGTGGATTTTTTTGATGGAGAGCCAAACGACCGAATAGGTAGGATTGTAGAAAAGTTCATACATTATTCTCCATCAATTACAATTTGTTTAAAAATGCTAAGATGATAGGGGACATGTTTGTTTGCATAAATAAGATATACAACTCAAAATTCGCATAGCGTCTGTGTAGATATAAAGTACATTCAGTAATAACATTGAAATTTATGATCTATTACGTCCATTCATGCCATGCATAACAAAACGCTAATATAACGTTTCCAGATACCTTTTATCAAAAAATCACAAAGCCCTTGCATGCATTGCAAACTATTTTCTACCTAAATACCCGTGTAAGCTTAGTACAGTGCTAAACTATACTGACAGTTGAAAATCCCTGCTTGTTGGAGGGCGACGATCAGCCTTGCGATCCTTACGCCACTTGCACCTTGGTTACAAGAGGAGGAGCGCAGTGCAGTTGTCCGGACGGTTTCATCAAAGATGCCAGTTTTCGGAGTTTTGCGCCACTTGAATTGGTTCCCGATGGAACCATTTGTCCAGGTAGATATATTTGCAAAGTTCCACAAAACGCTATGATCTTGCACATTAAGCGTTCAATCAAGATTATTGTGATCATAAGAGAATTTTCGAAACAATTGTTGGCTGAAAATAACAATATTTTTTGTCGGAAAGATTAAGCTACAAGACTTCGTTTTATTCCACTTTGACCGTTTTCATTCTTAGTTAAGCTGCGTTCAGGTTATTGACCTGTGTACTGAATGATTTTATCAAGAGAAAGTATCGACGACATAATATACATTGGACAAACTTTGTTATATACAGTGTTAACACCGATAAAGACTATTAAAGAAAAACTTTCATGTGTCATGTCGTGTTCAAAAAGATACATAGACAAGACATAGGAAAAAAGGTTAAGAACCACTGGTCTACATCAAGTTAAGCTGTTTTTAATTTACCACTACATATAACTTACAAAACTAACCCAGGTGTCCTAAAGAGAGCGCAACAAGGAAGGAAACGAGCAAAATGGTAACTCCACTTTTCAGACCTGGATGCAAACTTGTAGGGATTATTTACCAAATTTGGACAAACACAGTAGATACATGCCCCAGACTACAGTTAAAACAACCTTTTTCTAAATTCAAGGGGAAATTTGTTGCACAGATATTGACGAATGCACGGATGAAACAGACAACTGCATGGATCGCGCTACCTGCGTCAATGTGCCTGGAACATTTGAATGTGTATGCGAAACTGGCTACACTGGTGACGGCGTTACAACATGTACAGGTAATACTGTTTTCCAGCATTAGAACCGACGACTCAAGACAAATTTACGCGAACACTGCATCTATATAGCAAGGCACGTGACCACCAAATGATGACACATGTAGTTTCGCAAGAGTTTAAGGCTTTCCGTTAATATTTAAAAAAGACTAGTAAACAGATCTCTGAGAAAATACATTTTCTTTGCAGATTTAGTTAGGTTTGACTACCAGGATTGTGCTAAAATGTAACAGAGTTAAAAGTGTAAATGACTTCATCCAGTTACACGACACGAATATTTGTTGTAACGTCAGTAAAGCCTTTTTCTACAAACGCATGTACTAATATATTCATAGTAAAAAGTAAAATTCGTGTGTGTGTGTATTCTACGAGTGTATTCTACAATCTAGAGCAGGGGTGTGCAACCTTTGTCGCTGTGGGGCCAAAATTAGATCGCGGGCCGCACCTGTGTATAACACAAGGTGATTTTTCTTTGTTGCATACCAAATATGCATTACTACAAGTTAAAGTCGCATTTGATTCTAGCCACATATTGCCAGGTCACAGAAAAATAGCATCGGGCGCATTAATCTTGCTCAAAAATATATAATAGTTGGACTCGTTTCTTAGTATATTTGAAATCCAACGGTCTCTGCGGGCCGCACAACATTTAATAAAGGGCCGCATTTGGCCCGCGGGCCGCAGGTTGCACACCCCTGGTCTATAGTGGTGTGTACAAAAATCCGGGGCGAGTTTCGCTATCAATAAAAATACGGACACTTATTTTTAGGTGAAATTACAAAAAGGATTTTTTCATTGCAATAAACGTGCAACAGAAATTTCTAAGGCTAATCATAGTCGTCAACCCCAGGAAACAAGTACCTAATCATATTACATGTTTAGATATCGATGAATGCGCCTTGGGAATCGATAGTTGTCATCCTGACGCGTCTTGTAGAAACAACGAGGGATCTTACGATTGTACGTGTAACTTCGGTTTCACAGGACCTGGTTTCTTTTGCATAGGTAAATATGAGAATACCGCTAAACTTAAGAATATTACAGAATACCGCTTCGCTACTGACAATAACCGTTAGTTGCTGGTAGAAGTCTGATATACACAATTTTCTGCATATCCATATTGAGCAAAGATATATAATGGACTAAATCAAACCAAAATCTGTCGAAACCGAGCACATATCAACTAAATCGACATTTTGCAGTTTGAAATGGGGTAAATTACGCAATTTTTATAAAAAATGTTGTTTTTCACACACCCCTTTTGGAATAATGTTCTCACATGTGCTGGGTGGGTACTAAAATGGTGCCGTAAGTTACGCATGATACAAGATCAACAATGAAGGATGTCTAAGATTATGTTGTTGTAATGTAAAAAGAAAATTTCTTTACAAGTAGATCTGCGTTGAATGTGAGTTTAAAAATAGACTTTTACAAGTAGATTGCGTTGAATGCGAGTTTTAAAATGTCCCGTTTTAAACGTATAATTTGTAAGTATGGGCATAAATAAAAAGGAAGTATCGGCCTTCTTTATTTTACACGAGCACATATGTTGCATTGAATAAATTTTCGGCATTGTGGTGAACGACAAAGTTTGTAATTTGTACCTTGGCAGCCTTCGACGAATGTACGTCGACAGTATGTGACGAAAATGCCGGTTGTTTCTTGGATTCCGGGGCAACTTTCTGTGTATGCAAGCCAGGATATACAGGAGATGGGAGCAATTGTTCAGGTAATTTTTTTTTTGACAACCTAAAACAACACGTACAGTAATGTATGAATTGCAAAGTTAAAAATCATTTATACAAATTGATTATAAAAACACAACCAAGTTTTATGTTTTGTAAGGGTATGTTACAAATAAAAATGTACGTAAAGCGTAAACTTAAATTACGTCTCATGTGCATTTGACAATAACGTAAATTATCTAGGGACATTTAAATTTATCGGGCACTTACGACACTTGATTTGTTTTTCATCCGAAAAGATATCGGTGAAGAATCTTATTAAAATTTGTCGTATATGCCAGAAAGTAAAAAAGCGAGAAATATATCATGCGATCATGCGAGTGTCCGTAACAATGGCTGACAGGCGATCGCCGCGTTGATACAGATTCATCGATGCGAAGCTAGTGTAGCTATAACCTTAAAAACTGTTTGCTCTGGATGCTAAAAAAACACAAACCACCAACTATCTGAACACGCGCGTGCCTTTTGTAGAAACAACAACAAAAACCAATATGTAGTTTAAGAGCACGATTCTTTGACGTACAAATACGGCAAAACGGCCTTACGACAACCTTAACATAGCGAAAGATCAATGGTAGAACCATCTCTTTTGTTTATTGTCCTGAGAGACAGTCGTAAACACACATGGATATTTAGAAAATTCTAAACCGGTGAAAGCGTGTAAGACTGATTTAGACTAAGAGCTCATACAAAATTACATTTAGCGGGGAATAATCTACCAAACCATGGTTTGTATTGTAGAAATCTTCTGTGAAAAACAAACGGCCACAATGAACTTAACCACATGCGTTTTTCGCTCTTTGAAGGCCCACACATCTAAATTTTTTAAATTGCTAAATCGACATCAATGGCGAAACTTTTTTACGCGCTAAAAATGTGCAATGAATCTAACAAAGAAATAAAAAAAAAAGCTTAACTAATGTGTTATTACAATTGACAGATATCAATGAGTGTGAATTCGAGTTGGACAACTGCCACGATGATGCAACATGCAGCAACACGATTGGAAGCTACGAATGCGCATGCAATTCTGGATATGAAGGCGATGGAATCAATTGCGAAGGTTCTCTATTAAATCGCTAGGCATTTTTTACTGATTGGGTGCTCATAACCAGTGGTGGGATTCAGCCGGTTCGCACCGGTTCTATAGAACCGTATTACAAAATTTTATGAGATCGGCGAACCGGTTAGCATTACTGGTTACTGTCAATGGACTTTTCGCAACAGAACCGGCTGAAAAATACGACTTTTGTGGTAGAACCCGCTGACAAAAAAATTGAATCCCACAACTGCTCATAAGCATAGGGGGTGCGAAATATAGCTTTAGGAATGCGGGTTACTAAATCATTTGGGTTAAGGAATAATAATTACTGGAGAGGGAGCAAAAACTGACTGGTGATTTAAAGTGGATGTTAACAACGGTACCGGTTATGAATCAATGCCTACAGATTCACGCACATGGGTAGCGTGGACAAAACGTTTATATATTTTTTTGCAATACATCTCGAAAACTACATGTTTTAACTGGGTCGCGTTTAATTAAACTGTTCATGAAAAAAAAACGCATTTTAACGTTATATGCCGCCCTTCAAGTATATTTTGATATTTGAAAAGTAAATGTAGCTTAGGCTGATTCTGTTGTTGCCTGTTATGACATTTTATTCTTAACGTACAACGTCCCTGTTTATACGGTTTCTGGCTCTAAAAATGCCAGAACATTCCCGCATGATCTTAGAAAAATCAACACATGATTTTAGGGCCTTATGGGTTCATTTTATGTTCTATTTCAGATATCGATGAATGCGAAGCACTTTCCGCTTGTCACTCCGATGCAATTTGTTTCAATACACCTGGGTATTATAGCTGTGATTGCGCTTCCGGATTTACTGGGGATGGCACTACTTGTACAGGTACTGAATTCTGTTTGGGCCATCGCTACCAACGCTGCTTCCTATGTTAAATTCACGCCTTAAAAACAACCTAAAATAATCAGACGGTATGTTTTTACTATATCATATTCCGCCGCATTTACGCCTGTGTGCTCGCAATATTTTCTGTCATTGCTCTACAGTAGCTCTGCCGTTCTGGTAGGCGAAACGTCAGCAAAATGCAAGTACTTCAAAAACAACTAAGTTAGCATTTTGTTTAGCATCACACCGGTTGAATGACAAATTTGCTTAATTGAAGGGTGGTTTGATAAAAATCATCTACTTATGAACACAGTAAACTGTATTCAGACAGTGTTATCCAGACATTTACAAACTTTCCACTGCATGTGTTTTTAGAAATTACGCAACTCACTGTTGTTCGGCAATCACGCACACACACAAAGTCATTATCCGATACCTTTACAGATGTAAACCATGTAAACAATAATGACAAATACACCCAAAACTATGTTAACTTTACCTTGCAGATATTGACGAGTGTGAAACACCTTATTTTTGCCCTGAGAACGAGGTGTGCCGCAATTCTCCAGGTTCGCACGACTGCGAGTGTATAGAAGGCTACGTACGTGAGGAAGGGGTTTGCGTGCAAGGTAAGACCATGTCTGAAGTCCGCACAGAGCTGCACAAAATTGAAGTTCAATCAACTATGTTATGCGTTCAAGGCGAATGCTAAATGCCACAATGGCTCCCAAATACGTCTATGGGGCAAAGATAGCTGCCCCTGCGTAATTTATACATGTGCATTTAACCATAAAGGGTTGCCACAAAGCTAACAGGTCATGAAAAGGTTTTTAGTGGGCTTTGTAAGCAGGTCAACTAAAACATCAGTAACTTGCAAACATAAAAAAGTTATATGCCATAGTTTATTTTGTTTCAAACTGTCTACAGCAGTGCTCTTCAACCTTTTTTGGTTTGGTGAACCCTTAAAGTTGATGTGACGAACTCATGCACCCTGTTTATCTAAAAGGTAAACTGAGGTAAAAAGCGATGAAAAATGGAGCGGGTTGATTGGCCTGGACGTACATTAACTGGCAGCCACATTTTTTATCAAAAATTTTTGACCTAAATTAATGTCAATCCGCACTCTGCGCAAAACGTCTTGACGTACATATACGTCAGCTGCACTGAAAGTATCAACATTTTTTTTTTAATACAGAGGTCCATTTACACATCAGTTGAAACCTACATATTTTTTCTAATATTCTGAAAGTCAAATATTAATGGTTCATTAAAAGTTTGTGATGACCCTTGTATACCTTTTTTCGTACTGTTGCACCCCGTGCATATTTTGGTGCACACTAGGGTGCACCGTGCACACCGGTTGAAGAGCACTGGTCTACAGCACCTACAATTAAAACTGTCACAGTACCTACAACTAAAAAAAAACTCTGTAGCAGGATAAATCTGGTTAATTACATATCCTCTAATAGCCGTTTTTCAATTAACCATGCACACAATACATTTTGCGAGTTCACACAACCCTCCTGCTAATTAACCAGTATGTTTTTAACTGGTTTCCCTGTGCAGGTTATAAATTCTGATCATTGCAAATCAATTTTCCAATCTTATATAAGCAATCAATTGGAGGATATTATAAACGAAATGGCTTTGGTTGGGATTCCTATCCCGATGCAATTAAACAGTTTATTTAATTAATCAGTATGCTTATGCCTGGATTTGTCTGTAATATTACAATAATACCACACAGTACTATTAATTGGGTTTAGTTATAATACAAAACCACTATTGGTTTGTCATTTAAAGCAAGCTTGTGCCATAACCTAGTAAACCTAAATTTTTCTATGTTGTTTTTATACAGTTTTTGAACCTTGTCTTTACTGCCATGAAGATGGTCACTGTTACACCTTTTCAAATGGTACATCCATTTGTGTGTGCAACTCAGGATTTGTTGGGGACGGAGATGTATGCACAGGTAACATGGCATTATTACTGCACTGAAACATACTGTATATTGTCATGTAAGGTGTAGTAATTGTGACAGAATGTTGTATCATTTATTTATACAATATTTCTCCAATTAATGCTGGTTTTATGAAAGCTAGTAAAAAATAGTTTAAAGCTAGGTTGTTTTGATTTTCTGTTCCCTATATAAAGCTTGTATATATGAGTTTAAAAATATGCAAATTTGCTTGTAATGGCCTGAGGGATGTTGATTAATCTGTCCCAAAATATTGAAGAACTTAATAAGCGAACATGTGATCCAAAAAATGTTATAATATTCTTTTGATTCAAAAAAGCAGCATTTTACCACAGGTTTATACAAATGCATGCTGTTGAACATAAAACTGCCCCGACAAAATCTTTCAATTTTAATATTTGTCAACAACCATTTACCTACATCTATCTTTCTTAAAACAACACATATATATATATATATATATCAGTATCACTTTTGACATGAAGTACCATTATTACAATTGACTTACATGTCACTAACTTCTTTAAAAGTCCATTCATCCATTTCTTTTTGTATTTTATTGCATCCTTTTTTAGACATTGCAAAAATTGGAGGACAACCATTTTTGCTTCGTGTGTTTTGGCTGGCAATTACACAAGAAGTGCGTCGCAAATCCTACAGGATTGCTAACCCTGACTTTGAACTTCCAAACTTTCTGGACTGGCTTTAGTCTTCTAAACATAATGGTTGTGTATATATGCAAATGCAACATACTAATTTGTCTTAAATCTCTGAAATAAATGACATGCTTGCACTTAAAACCTATTAGAAAAATACAAAATATTAACAAAAGTAATTCAGTACCTGGGTATTGAAGTTAAATTTCCCTTGTATTAATGTCTCTAAAGTGTATGGACTAGTCTATTAAGTTGTTTAGTATCATTTCAATTCATGTGTGGTAATTTCATTAGACATAAACAAACTTATATGTGTCAAGTATTTGAAATAAAATATGCAAACTGTATATGTATTGTTGTGTCCTAGTTTAACAGTACTATGTAGCAAAAATAAATGTTTCATTCCTTATTATTGGTTAATTGTCATATTGTACAAAAGGATAGACCAAATTATGCCAACTATGTGGTTCAAATCCTATGAAAGTGCATATACTAGCCCACATTTGTTTGTTTACAATTATATTATACAATAACAAGCACATGTAAAAGCATGTGAGCCAATAAATGATAAGCTGCAGCGGCCGATCTCTCGTCCCCAGCTGCACTGATGAGACCTTAAAGGTCGAAACAGTGTGCACTGTCTGCAGCTTATCATTCATTGGCTCACATGCTTTTACATTGATACTGTGACACTGAGCCGACTTCACTGTGGTTCCCAAGCAGTTGCTTGGCCATTGTGAGCCAGTTTCATCTGTGCTGTATGCCCAGTTGTGGCATCGCACAAACTAGGTGATGCATGGGGTTGTACCCTGTTGCTCCCAACAAACTGGAGTGCCGTTGGATGGCTACCCAAGCACATGTAATTGTTGGCAAGTGGAAAACCACCCAGTTTTAACAAAACAAACCACTTAAGTCAAACGGACGCACACGAAGTTAGTTTTCAAGTCAACAACCAGTTTAATACATTTTCAAATATTAAAGTATTGGTTATCAACAGGTTTTGTTAAAAACAACAATAAAATCAAAGTACCAAACCCAACCAATTTCGGTTGTCAAAACGGTCCCGTCGAAACAGTACGATTACGACTTTAATGGCGACAACTCTATTAATGGTTTGGTTTTAGATTAGATTAGCAATAAATGTTCTGAACGAGACATGGCCAAAATTTTGCCTGACAGAAGACATTCGTATCGCGCATTTCTTAACGACCGAAACAGCGGGAAGAAATCATACTTTAACTGCAGCTCTGGGGGACTAAAAATAAAACATTTTTAACAAAAATATTAAAAGCTCATGTTTAAAATATGACCTGACTGAGGGTTTTGCTGACAATTTTAAACCTTCACGTTACAGATTAGGTAACCTTTCTGATAAATACAGGTTTTACCATTATATAGGGTATAATAAATGTTACATCTTATTTGCCAGTAATTGCCGATTTCTATAGATTCCCGCATTTCCTTAGTACAACTTGTGTTGTAACCTAGTGCGTTGTGTGACGTAACAATCGACTGCCAGTTTTGTGTGATAACCAGGGCTGCCAAAGCTTGGGTTTTGCCCCAAGATCTTGGGTTTTTACTTGACGTCTTGGGTTCTTGGGTTTTAATTTGAAAATTATAGCAATTCTTGGGTTTTGAGTCCTATTGATGGAATAAATATATGTAACAACTATTTTAACGAGAAAAGTTTTTCGGGTAGCTGCACTAGGCCATTTTATCATCTCTTTTATTTTCTCCCTTTTCTAGACCCTAATTCTTTCTAGATAGTATACAGTGAAAGCATCGATACACTTAAAAATGCAAATAAACCAATGCTCGTTAAACATAAAAACTGCTAACCATCACAGAAGTTTTAATGCTGCAAAATATACTGTAGACTAGACATTACTAATTTTATGAAAAAGAAAACAGATGATGATCCGTGATCGTCAAACAGCCAAGAGTGAACTGGCGATTGCTGCATATTTTATTGAACATAATATTCCCTTTGCTTGCATTGACCATTTCCTGTTTGTAAAGTTGCATTTCGGGACTGTAAATTGTCAAAAAACTGTCAATGAAACGAGTAAATTTACTAATTAATTGAATTTCTAATTACATTTTGCAATCTTGGGTTTTCATTTAAATTCTTGGGTTATTTTACTGTGAGTCTTGGGTTTTGTTAAAATTCTCATTGGCAGCCCTGGTGATAACGCAACGTGGTTTAGTTCTTTTCGTTGCTGACTTCCGTGAAGCACGGTGCTGCGTCGGTTGTTGTAAAAAAGCTGTTTATTGACGATTACTGGTGAGTCACTTTGTGTATATGTGTTTAATGACTCAATATTGTGAATTACCATAATGACTGCTAACCGCTGTGAACTTGACCTAAACTGCAATGACCTAAAATGTCATTCCCCTTTTTTAATAGTCGTACTGTACGTGTAGTTGGGTTTATTTAAGTTGCTTAAGTTGTATTTGTTTACGCAGCGTTCTTGTACGATATTCACGTGAAGCGTGACTTTTCCACACTGTCGCTCTACATAGCTTGGTAAGCATTGTGTATGACGTCATAATGGCATATTGTGGTTTCATGCTTTATTGTGTATTTAGGTGTGTGACAGTGATTTCTGGGATTGCCCATGTTATATATTTTCTTCCGGTTACCATAACAGTTGGTAAGCTTTGAGTTATATTTCTACATTTAAAGCGCAATGTTAATGTCATGCTTTATGTAGAAACCGTTTCCTATTCGTTTCCGATCGTTTCTATCGCCTCCCACCGTCCTCTTCATTCTTCATTGAAAGTGTTTGAATATAAGATCTACAAAACACCCTATCTGTGTGGACTGCGTGTTGGAGACCTTTAGGAATCGCGTTTCAATCCCTCCTCGTGTGACGTTCCGCGCTGTAACCGGGGCGCGTTCACGGGACGTTACAATAAATCTGTAATATACTACATTTTAGATGATTTGACAAGAATAAATAGTCTCAAAAAATTGTCTCTGGGTTTCGTTCCCCTAACTTACAGCTTCATGTGTGTCACTAAAATGATTAATTGTATCATACCTTATTGATATATAAAACCTTGTTAAAAGATATAATAAAACTTCTGTCGTTTAAAGTTAGGGACTACGTACTCCTCACGGTTTGCTCAAGACGATTGCTACAAAATGTTTAAACGTTGTTGAAATAACACAACATACTTATAAAACTCAAACATAAAATCTACTAACGCAAATGATAGTACACCGCTAGTACATTAGAAACAATTAAAAAGCTTTATAGCAAGCATATGATATTTGCCAGCAGTTGGGTTTCTAAAGCCAAACTTTTATAATTTTGGACCATTGTAAAACAATAAGTACTAAAAGCGGACGTTGGAATGATACGAACAGGAATGAATATCGATGTTAATAAAGGTTTTACACGTCCATGTTTAAAACGCATGGCATTTCAGCGCAAAAGTAACATCTAAGAAAAGCGATTTTTTAGGATTATATCGCGGTATTAGGAAGGCGATTGTTACGAAAATACACTGACGCGGGAACACAAGAAAACAACGAAAGAGGAACACTAGGCGATGGTAAATCTCAAAAAGCATTAGTAACCAACAGAGAACATCTTAACATACGAACAAGGTAATAAAAATGGAACACCAGTTTGACGTCGGATGTGTATATTTTTTACCGCTTTATCTTTTAAACTGGAGTGGATGCTAAGATTTTATCGAAAGTAATGATGTAATATGACACTGAATAGAGGCAAAAACTAATTGTAAAGTTTTAGTTGACTTTTAGTGGTAAAAATGTAACCATTCTAACACGTTTTTCTGGGTCTTTGTTTTAATCACAATTTAAACCCCTTAGTATTATATTCCAAACGCAAATCATAATCAATAAAAGAGTGTATAAAAAGGCGATGTTTACAGGGAACTTCTCAATATCGTTCGAACCAAGCGAACAGGCGCGAGCAAAAAGAAAATAACTTAACAAAAATCTCAAAATAAAACAATAGCAACAAAAACACTTATGCTTCCGAGTTCGCATTCGACGATTTAAAGGCAACCGACTCTTCAGTGCTCGGAGACTTGTCATCCGAATTGTTCTTGTCCTTATTGTTTCGCAAATGCCTCACAAACTTACGATAAAGAAAACTGCCCACAAGAACAAGCAAAGTTACTTGTAGAACACCTGCAAGAACGATCACCCAAGGTTTCCGTAACGTTTCCAACACCGACGGTCGATCAACGGAGTTATTACTAGTTTTAGGAACAGGTTTTGATGCAACAGCTGTTGTTGTGGTAGTGGTCTTTTTCCTGGTGCTCGTATTTTGTAAAGGGTTTGGTGATTTGGAAGGTTCCTTCATTGCTTGTGGTTGGTTTTCGATCGCCCAAATCGAGCTGACGTCCATATTTTCTTTTGCTTCGGTTGTGGGTGAAACAGTAGTTTTGCTTGACAACACAACTTTGCCTTTTGTTGACAGGGTCACGTAGGAAAAGACTGACGGCGTAACCTGGAAAGTAATAATAAAGTCTAGTAAATTGTTTCGATGGCTTCATGAGTTTGTAAGTTTGTTAAATATTATTGCAATACAACAGTAGGCTACTTTTAGCATTCAGGGTCGCTTAAGTCGCCAAACACAAACTCTTAAACCGACAAGTACCTTTTAATTTATTAGAAAGCAAAATTACTGAAATGCACGTAAAATGTTTTTGTAACCCTCCCTTGACACCCCACAAAGGACTTTACACCACAAAGGCCATGAGCCACAGTGTGCTGGGCACCAAGTCGTGTGCTTAGAACCACTAAATGATTGAATTTGTTCATGTAAACAGGCATTGGGCAGATACCATTTTAGGTATTTTTACATGAGTTCGAGTATCTCTTGCCCAAATCGTGTTGTAACTCATCAAAACCAAAAGTAAAACAATTATTAAGTAAGAACTCACCGTGGGCGAAGATGTGGTACTCGGTTTAGCAGTTGTAGATAAATTACGATTTGGGTCCGTAAACTTGTAAAGCAGAGGACAGACACCAACTTTGCGAACCTACAAAAATACGACTTGATTTATAAAATACGACGATATAAAATTACAAGTTGGGTTGTACACTTTATGTGTAATGGCTTGACCAATCTTACATCCCAAGAAGCATTTCGGCACTGCTGATGCGCCACACTATCGTGTCTTACTTTTTTTAACATGCGTAGAAGTTGTAGAAATGGATTTCACTGTAGGACAAGCTTTATGTTTTTATTATTATTAAATGCATAAGCAGGCTTGATTTTTGGTTTTAAAAGCTTGGGCGATTTGTAATGGAGTTTACCATCAGGGTCACAAAAGCTAATGTACGCTTATTTTACGTTACTGAATGAGACAGAGCGAAAAAAAGCTCAGCGCCCCCCTAAAGGTCGAAACATTGGCAAAAGTGTTAAACGTAGTAAAAGCCTAATGAGATTCATTATCACTCCTAAAGGTCTGATGCTATCTTGGTCTTGCAAAAAATAGCAGCATTCTGCTTAAAATGCCAAAACAGACCACCCGCTAAGAACCCTAGTACTTCCCGAACCTTGATCGTTGTCTTTTCGTAACACGCGTGGACTTTCATCTGGCACTCATCTTTGTAGGTTTTTCCGTCTGAACCACAGACCACATCTGATATGAGATTGAGTCGTCGAGGTGGAGAAAACAAGGCTGACCTCTTGTGGCGACGGTTTCGACCTCTTCTGGATCTTCGACGCTGCGTACAAAGTTTGACACGTTAGAACAAAAAGACATTGGAACAACAAATTATATTAAAAATCGAATTTAAACGCAGAATTATAGGTAACTTACTATATTTATTCGTACACATAGAAGAGAAAAAGGTATAAAAAATTTATTGGTAACAATAATTAAAAAAAAAAAAATTTGGGTAACAATGATATAAAAAAAATTATTCGTAACAATGATTCATTTCCGCGTTTAAAGTAAGTTACATATAGACATTAACAATGTCATCTCCATAAAGATGACATTATAGACTCAGGATATTACTCCAAGCTTAAAAAAGCTAAAAATGCTACGCATTCAATGTTCATGTTCTTTAAACTTAAGAACGACTGATTTTGGCAAGCAACATAATTTTCAAAATTTCAAATCATCGACTATTTTATTTTACCTTTGGTCGACTTCGTTGTCTTTGACCTCTTCTGTTGGTTTTTGTCCAATCAGCTTGTGGTCTCGGGTTTCTGTTTCTTCCAAAATGCGCCTTGTCCAACCCGATGTAGTCGATTTGTATCCGAAAAATTTTGTCGGTCTTGGGCGTCCGTTGTGGCAAGCGCCTCCTAGTGTTTGGATTCCTTGTCGTCGTGGCAACGGTGGTCGTCGTTGGCTCGTCGCTCGGGTCTAGAAGGTTCATTTGTTCGTCCTCGTATAAACGCGACTGGAGTTCAGGCATTATTTTGTACACCTCCTGTAGGGATGACTTTCCAAATCTGGAGAGCGTGTTTTGCTGAAGAGCATACGCAGCTGCAAATTTAAAAGTAAACAAGAATTACAAAATGATCAGAGTCAAATCAATTGCAATGTACCAACTATTGAAATGATAACTGCCATATTATAAAGAGCGAAACCAACCCCCATAACCGCTGTTTTAAACTGATTACTGTTCTCTAGTATAATCCAGAACCCAGTGTATAAAACCGTAGGCCAAACAGAATCAATCGGTGTACACAATGTTTGCACTGAATATACACTCATGTAATATAGTTTCTATCACCCACCCAAACTGTAAGAAGGGTCACCGGGTGAAAGGTCACGTCAAACTGGGTTAAACGTTAAAGTGCGCAATTTCAGTAACTCAACTGACACTACAGTACATTTGATAAATTTCAAACCAGTTTTTATTGTATTTTTCGACAATCAGGCGGCAGTCCGAGAACTGAAAATTGCCCTTTGTCGTTAACGGGGTTCGAACCCAGGATACTCCCAGGGACGAATCCCGATCAGGTTTTAACCATTTCTGTGACCAACTTTGTGACGTGTCGACAAGAACGCAAATTGAATATCGTTATTTGTGTGCGATCACACATAAAGTAACAATGTTGCATATTACCCCAAGGGCACAGCCTATTGATTTATTATTATAGATTGATTTGTTTTCGTTTTTCGGTATTTTGTTACATAAACCTTGTAACTTCGGTACCAGGTGCTAATAAATCTGAGTAAGCCTGATGAACGCAGATCAAAATCTTGCGGTGGTGACATATTTTCTAGACCAAGTTACAGCGTGATAAATCGACCATAGGAATTTGTTTAGATGGTACAACCTTTCGGTTGGCAACGGACGTAAACTCACATAGGGTGTGTTCTACCGCTGTTTAAAACCATGACCTACGCTGAGTTGATATTTACGGCTGATTATGTCCAAGCAAGCTCCCTAGATCTTAAGTTAGATCGCGGCTGATGCATGATATAGGCGAATAGGTGGTAATGATGCGTGTTAAGCAAGTTGGTTGGGTTTGCATTAGTAAACACACCGGTGCAGTGATGATGTAAATTATAAGGCAGTGGTTTTTGAAATAACTGCACAACTTGGAAAATGTATTCTTGAACCGCTAAGTATGGAGCAACGTTTAAATTGTGTGTTTTAAGATAAAATTGTAGATTTGTTTACGATGAGGGGTTAGACATTGTGAAAACATTAGGTTATATAATGTTATCTTAAAAATGGCTTCTGCATAACTTGATGCTTATTTAACGCGGGTCTAGCTATATCAAACTGTGGCAGTTATACATTTCAATGGATAAATACGTCCGTCCTGAAACCGATTCTTATACAACATTGCAATCGCTAACCTAGATGTCGTAAACGTTTCTGCGAAAAACTTCGATGGGGCCTAGTTCGCCAGGCCTTATTTTAACAAAATTTCGGTATCGCGCCGTTTTATCGGGCTTGTTCTTCTGGTACAGGCCGACTTACATCTCTATCTTGACTTCTCGAACCCAGCAGGATTTCAAAAAATTTTTGAACCGGCGTTCCAACTATAAACCCAACATCAAAGGTCTAAAACCGTTACGATTGGTGAGATATCTATCAACTAACCTTCGTCACATACAGCATCACACGAACACTCGAAATCGTCGTTTCCAATTGGTCTGCAAGCTCCATGAAGACAGAAGATGTACTCGCACGGATTCCTCGGAGACTCTGCGAAATATTTTGCAGAAATATAAATTAAAAACGAGTTTTAACGAATGAAATTTGGAGGATATACTGATGCAGAAAATGTCTTTTACCGCGATTCAATTTGAAAAACTGTTGATAATGCCAGTTATTCTTGATACATTGTCCGAGAGAATTTACAGAGCTACTTAATTCTGATAAAAACAAATGGCTTTCACGGCTACGCATTACTTTTTGCCCTAATCCGCTCAGTAATGCACGTGTTTCAGAAGTATATACGTGGTGTGGAAACAATTTATGTCAAACAATTTTATTTCAATAATTTACTTTCCGTGAAGAGCAACATTTCTCCGCAATTATTTATTCGTTGCATCTGATAACATATCACACACGGAATAACTAAACATAGACCAGATTGCTGCGATTTGCGTGGAAGGCCTCTACTTGTTATGACCGTGAACGTTGTGAAGTATTGGCACATCTAAATACGGCGACACTTTGAACTGTTTACTGCGATAACCGTAGTCCAAATTTCCGGCCTTAACTAAATACCATTACTTGCGTGGCATCAGTACCGTGCGCACACGTGCCAGCTTAAAAAATCGCTAGGAAATGCCCTTGTTTATCTCCAATGAGCGCGCCATATTCGGCAGGAGGAGCATGCCGGTAAATAAACCTAAGAATAACGGCGGTTTACCTGAAACCTCAGTGTCGTCGGTGTCTGATCCGGAGCCGTACAAGACTCTATCCAAGACTCCAGGGCCTGTTAAAAAAATAACAGCAATAAGTAAAAGTTCCACAGCCAATTTTATGCCGGTAGGTTAATAGAATGAGGTCCAAGACAAGTGTACAGATCATTGTATATCCAGTCCCGTAAAAAATGTGTTTGCAAATCATGTCCCAAAGTATTGGATTTGGCTGCAGCGACTCAATGGTGTTTGGAAATTTTCAAACATATTTTTAAACATGTTTGCGTTTATAGTCACAGGGTCATTTCATAGCTTTAGAGTGCCACATAGGGACAAATATGTTAAAATACGTTTTATGTTTGCATACAACAAATGCCTAAAAGATGATTGCTTGACCAGGTTTTACGCAAAAACATTGAGGTCACGCAAAAAAATGCAAAACTAAACCGAGAACAGTCACTAAACCGAGATGATTCAAAGTAAAACTAGTCTCAAAGTAATTAAAACAACGGTGTCGGCGTAAGGCCATTACATGTCGTTGTGCCAAGCACACGAAGTTTAGACTGGATTTGGAAAAAGCTATAGGAAAACACAATACGGGTTTGGCGAGTTTGACCACGTTACAAACCACTGCATAGGGTAAACGTTTGTCAGTCGTTTCTGTGGCGCCAATCCTTCGATTTGAATCTTACAACAATACAATCAACATGACATGAATAAAGGCGGTTGCCAATATCTACATAAGCTTGTATGTTGGATGTACGCAGGTTGCTTGTCGGTAAAGCATGCCAGGGCAAAGCACACCTGGTATGCGGTTGGGACTAAGGACCTCGTGCCCATGTTTGTGTGATGTGATGTGTCACGAAGTTGTCGTTAAAAACCAACAGACAAAGCGCTTATTTATTCGCGGTAAGGCCTGGTTTTTCCGGTCAGAATTACACGTGATTTGCTGATTTAGACGTTCCGTTTAGGTGGAAGGTGAAAGGTTTGATTAAAGTAAACGCTACAAAAAAATGAATAAAGCGTTAATATTTCAATTTTCGTTTATAAAGTTGTCATTGTTTATTTAATAGGCGTATTACCTGTACACTGATCACATATTTTTTTAACGAAGCAAATTCAGTTGATTGAATGTTGAAAGTAAAATATTTAAAACAACAAAATACTCAAAGTCGATTTCACTGAAAACTCGCTTTATTGAGATTATAGCTTTCATGGAAAGTTAAAAGGTATAACGTTAGCACTTAAGATCAGTTGACAGAACACTTCTGTTTGTAAATAAGGGAAACTTGACCTATATATTACATCCATAATGGCTAAAACTTTTATCCTTATAACATCTAAACAATATATTTTGAAAACAAGCCTGTAAACCTACAATATTTAAGGTTCAACGGCGTCAACAGCATCCAAGGCAAACTAAAATTTTAAGTCAACCCCTAAAGTGTTTGAAATACAACGCCAAATTAATATGAGATAGCCTTGAACCTGGGGCATGTTACCACGGTCTAACACCAAGATGGTTGTGGGTCAACAACTTGAACTTAAACAACACGGAAAGAGCTACACCCGGGGCTACTAATGAATTTCGCAGCATCCAATAAACACTTGTCTCATTTTACCTCTGAGTTCATCAGTTTCGCCCTTAAAACGTGTCGGCACCACAAAATGAAAAACAAAATGTGAGCACAGTAAAATGAAGTGCTTAACGGACGAAAAACTGAGAGTGCGTATATTTTGCCTTTAGTGATCAACATATTGGCCCAATCGGTCAATAAAAGCGACATACCCTAATGCAGGGGTCGGCAATACCCCTGGCACGCGTGCCATGTTTCGCTCGCGAGGTGGTTTTTCATGGCACGCCAACCGATTTGCGTGTTCATATTTACGTACTAATTTAAACTGTTACACTGCTTGTTTTCAGTTTTTAACATGTCATTGACTTAAAATTCAGCCTTACATAGAAAACAACACTCTGCTTTCTCTTTATTATGGAAATCTGCTGGCACGAACTACTATTATTTAGCAAAAACGTTGGCACGCGAGGTCATTAACACATGGAAATAAAAAGTAAGTTGACACGCGTCGCCTAAAAGGTTGCCGACCCCTGCCCTAATGTAAAATTCCGAAAATAACTTATTTATTTGTTAAATGATTTCTACCAAAAACATGGCAATATTTTTATATTTTAAAAACAAAGTGTCTGCATCATTTTCTTTTATTTCGGAGATGATTACTTTACTTTGTACAAACTATGAACCGATTTGGATGTACCGATCCAAAGTTACATAACTTAGTACTCTATATCAAAAAGTATCTTTTCCTCTTGACTCATGCTTTTAGGTTAAATCACCAAATAACCAGTTACACAGTAATATACGAACCTGGAAGTGCTAAATCTTTTGGCTGATCCTGGCACGCTCCCACGTGTTCCAGTTTGATACCCTTCTGATCTTGGCAGGCTGCCTCTGTCAGATAGCATTCGTTGTAATAGCTTTGCTGATCCGTACCGCATACGGTATAAGGACGAGTGCCTTGACAATCTACAATAAAACCATTACGGAGAATTAGAAAATAACTTAGAAGTTTAATGGTAAAAATAACGGCCCAAATAGACGTAAAAAGCGACATGCTTTATTGTTCAAACGTTTCGGCAAATGCTCATGCCATCATCAGTGATCATCATTTGCCGAAACGTTTGAACAATAAAGCATGTCGCTTTTTACGTCTATTTGGGCCGTTATTTTTACCATTAAACTTATGAACAGATCCGTATATAGTGTTCCAAACTTAGAAGTGTTATAAGGATTAATTTAACGTGTCAGAAATGTACATGGTTCAAGACGTTTAACACAAAATTCTTGCACCCTTGATTCTCCTCATAATAAAAAATAAGACTTAGAAACAGATTGGAATTTTTTGTATTGGCATTTCAGACCTATGTCAATGATATTTATTACGTATTCACAGCCAACGTGTCTGGACTCTGTAAGATTTTTTTTGTTCAAAGTGGATTCCAAGTTACAGTATTGTGGCCATTAATAAATGCGAAATTGTTAAAGCATTTTGCTGTTAAATTTCCAAGCGCTCTGCAGTAAATGTTGGAATGCAAGACATACATTTACGCCAAAGTCAATGCAGGTCATTCTCATTAGAAAAATTTCAATGTCTTTCTCGAATTTTTTTGGTTAATTACGTTATTACCCGCGATATTAAAACCTGCGTGGATTATGTAGCCAAGTATCAGCAGATAAACGTGACAAAGACCGGCCGCTTGTTGGACTAACGTGAAACCGATGCCACAACAGTTCGCCGAAGTACATCAACGGATATACCGCTAACATCACTTTCAGAACGATTCTGACAAAAACGACCGCCCCGGTGATATGATTCCAAATAGCAAAATGATTAACTTTATGTTTTAATGGGAATTCAGTACTGCGTTGGTCTTAATTTAAAAAGGGATCCAAACTTTTGCTAAATGTGATTGCAGGCGTGAATTTCAATTATTTTTGTTTGGCACTTACTCCCTCTGTTGTAAAGTTTTGTAAATGCGCATTTTGTTTCTTGGGCACAATTTTAGCCTTATTTGCCTCTTCATAGATCGACATACTTTTCAAAAATGATACATTTTCCAAATAAATGAAATACAATTTGAAAACTGCTTACTTTTTGAAATTATGGACTTCGTTACAAACTAAATCCGAAAATAACCAGAATATACACAAAAAAGTGCAAACCAGGCTTAATCAGACCGCTTGAACCTTATCTCTGCCTTTGTATAGGTCTATGTGCGTGTTTGTTACTTTAACGGAACCGATCTAACCAACACAAAACATTTACCGTGCTTGCAGAGGCACGGCCCATCCTCGGCATCAGCATCACAAACCGCCCCGTACAAGCAAGTCTCGCCCTCAACACAGACGTCATCAACTGAACCCCCGTCACCCGACCCATACCGAGGGGGAATCCCAGGGAGGTCCCGCGGAGGCGAACGCGGACCTGCAAGAAAAAAAAATTGGTTATTTTTTGTCGATTTGCGTATCACAAACTATTTTAAATTTGTTACGTGAAATTTCGTACTTTGCTAAGAGCAGAACCTAAACTTTGGGAAACTTTTGCATATGTTTAAAAGTAAGTAAAGTACAATTAAATAACTTTAAAGGAGCAGTGATTCCATGCGATTAAATCTTCGTGAGGTTTGATTTTAGGGATTGGATAGTATTTTGTTTTAAAATGCTTAATAAAATAACGAAATGGATTTACTGCGTTCTTACAAAGGTAAAAGGACCACCGGTAAAAATGATGAAATCTCAACTGTTTAAAAATTGAAATGTTCTAGCAAATGTCCCCTCTTCGGTACTAAAGGTGTTTATTAAGATGATGACAAATTTTAACACTGTTTGTTCGCAAAATATTCGTTCCGTGTTTACAGCAGCAAAGCCCGTTAAGGAATAATTTAACTCGTTTTTCCCGGCGTCGGAGCAAAAGTGCAAGAATCGAATTTCGAAAGCGAAATCGAATTAATGGTGAATAAGGCATTTAGCGGCGGTTTGGCAAACGGTAAGGCATGAAATATTGATGCGAATTTGAAGTAACCAAAGGCGACGCAAATGCAAAAACGATTACGGATAATCGTATAATGTTTTGTGGGTGCTTCACAAGGCTTATGTTCACTTTCCACGAGCCTCCCTCTAATGCACAAACATGTTAAACCAGTCACAGGCCATCTTATGACTTTATCATATTATCGGGACATTTAGGAACACTATACACGGACTTTCCGCAGTTTAAGCTTGACATCAATACCGTGGTGACATCCAATATGCTTAGGAACAGTCCATGTATAGTTGTCCTAAGTATATTGGATGCCACCACGGTATTGTTATCGGGACATTATTTGCATATTTGCAGTGTTAATTTTTACCCCACCCTTGTAGGAGGCTTGTTTACTGCCTTAAAATCACTCGTTACCCATGCACTTAAAATATCAAGAAACGTGTTATTGCTTTGCAAATTAAAAACATGGACTTAGTTGGCTTTGCATCAATTGACACGAAATTGAACAAGGCACGTGTTTAGCGCAAATGATCCGTAGTTAATTTTTAGTTTTCAGCTTGTTTCGATTTAAACAACATACCCTTTTCACAGGAGCCAGACCACTGCACAGTTATTGCAGTCTGACAACGGCATGCAGCCAAACGAAGATGGCATTCAGTTCGATACGTTGACCCATCCGACCCACACACATAACTCAACTCAGGATCACTTGGCGAACGAACTGGGTGACTGTCGCAATGCATCGTACATCTGCACGTTTCTGTAACAACAGCATTCAAGTGTTAAGTATCAAGATCGTGGGACCAACCTAATGTTAATCTGTCTGTAAACTATGTTAATAATGCTTCATATATTCTATTTGAATAAGGAAGTGATCTTAATTTTAGATGTATATTATTTCCTAGGGACCTAATGCACATCTTTCGCTACGTGTTGTTTACTATCAAATAGATCGTTTGCCTCCCAGGAACTTTGGATGTCAAACCCAAAAATAGATCCTTAATTAGGTTCTTCAAAGTCCTGAGGGCTTGTTACGTGACGTAATGTGCAACGTTTTTAATTATTTTGTACGTAACTGCGGCATCACCGGCAAAGATTTTTAAACTATAACGTCACCTGCTGACGCCAAAGTAGATTTCTTAATCAATAGTATTTTTGCCAGGTTGGGGAAAATTACAGGCTGATTGCCGTGCGTCATTCCGTACAATTTTTAGTGGCAAATCTCGGATAAGGATGTTGCTAACAATGAAGCACAGTTCCCGCTCAAAATCAGTACATAATGAATACTAAGATGCATGCCTAGAAATGGTCACTTAATAAAACTGTGCCAAAGACAGTGGTAGAATAGAGATTAAAAAACACCTTGGTCAGCAAAGTACCATTTAAAAAACATATACCTAATAATAAAAATGCGTATTAATAACTAAGGTTTGTTACAGCTAGAACTCCATGGTCTTTGGTGTATTAGGTGAAAAGTAATAGACCTGAGAAGCAAATAACCACATAAATTATATTAAACGAAGATGGAAATTGTTTTGAATGAAAACTAAAATGCATTGAATGGCTGCGAGAGCCACAGTATCCTTGGACGCAAAGCGCTAATGCAACACCACAACAAATACTGAAAGCTATTATATGCAAAGAAACAAAAAAGGTTTGGCTTGTGACGATATCTTATCGCAAGAGGGGCAGTTGCCAGTAATCTTTAGCAGTTACAAACATTGCCGAGTTCACATTTGGCAAGACTCGCGCAAGGCATTCCCTAAACTCAACTGCACCAAGTTGGTTGGACATTTCTTACAATATGTTGCAATTTTTTGGCTATACACGGAAATGGGACAGACCGTCACGTAATTGCACAGATGGTGGAACTATTGACTTCCGTGTTTTCTGGACCTTATTCAAATAGAAAAACAGATTTTGGCAAACAACACTGTTTTATGCATAGCATCACGCCCAAACCCATTTCAACCCATATTAGTTCTGGTGGTCTCGCAAGTTCCGATGCCATGAATCACTTAACGCAACAGCAACAAACAAACTGCCACTAACAGGACATGTAGTATTTTTACCAGTGCACAGCGTAACACCACATTTCCGGAGTTCGTATATTCACCTGCTGTAAAGTGGATTTGTTTGTGGAGTGAACGTGATAAGAGCATTTAACCTGAATAGTGAACGATATTACTTAATATGGTTTTCCGATTGGTAGCCGAAATTATTGCTTCGTTGCTTTACTTTACGATTTTTTTTTGAGGAAGGTACGGTTCGTGAAAACAAGTTTTAAATCCCATTTGTTTGCATTTGTTAAAATTCAGACACAAACTTAAATGTTGAAACTTTAAGACGACGCTTTAGCCCACAGCAAGAATTCAAACTGATTATACTCAAAGTTCTAACACCTGCCATGGGCATCAACGATCGCAAGTAGAAAGGGTTGAAATGTTTGCATAAACAGTCCTAAATCTTAACCGATGGGTTGGTAAGCGTGAAGCAAAGTGTAATAGCCAGTTTTCTGATTGATGATAAAGTCGCCTAGCCGAAAAAACGAGTTGTAGGACTTCGATACGCTATGCTTTTTATAACTACGTTTTGTTACAGTTTTCAAAACCGTAAAATGAACACTTATAAATTTAGCGATTGTCTTTGGAAAACGCCCCACTGACTTAACTTGATTTAAAAAAAACATTAAAAGGAGAATGTACACAGCAGACTAATTCACATTCATAATTTTAAAAATATAAGGCTTAAGCCTGCATGGGTGGCGTATTTCCGTTTAATTCAAAGTTCCCACGATCGCTCTATGCTTGAATAACAAAGTAAACATCACAGGCGTCGGCAAGGACTATTATGTCCTTTCCAAAAAGGAAGCAAATCTATTTTTCGACCAACTGGTATTTGCACCAAAGGTTGTGTGTATATAGTACTTGGAAATTTCGAAAACCATTACCTATGTATTGTTTAGGAGTAAGAACAAACTGAATGAGGTCCCGAATATCACTATTTGGAAGTCTTGATCCATGACTAATAAATATTCACGCCTGTGGGTTATCGTCATAGCAGTATCGTTGTGTTTAGACATATCGCATCTTGCACTATGACGTTTAATAAAACACTTGCCGTTTGTTTTAGATTGTCCAGACAATTGGTTTGATGGAAATACATTAGGTTTTAAGAACTTTACTGATTAATTTTGTCACGCAGTAAGTTATACAACGAAATTTAGGTTTAAACCTTCAGAAAAACTTAAAAATATTTCAGAGGTTGGTTCTATATCGGGACTTCGTTTTATTGAGGGGTAGAATGGAGTAGAAACATCAAACATGCGATGTGTAAACCTCGTTTTCTGGATCAACAAGTAAAGTTTAAACCTTTTCAAAGTGTTAACACAAGTTCAGTGTTACCGCGTAAAGACGTTTGTTGCATCAAGCTGAAATGTCATGTTGTGTTACATAATCAACGAACTTTCAACATTACGTCTGGCTTTGCAGAAAAAATGTCTAACCGTTGAAGATTTGAGTTACACCAAATGCAAATATTACGGCGTTTTTATTTACCTTACAAACACTGCTAATGTTGAATTCACTGGTAAGTTATACAAGTGACAAATATTTTATCTTGCAAAAGACTTGTCGTATTATCACCTCACCTACGCCCATCCTTGAAGCATGCCTTCGTCTCGTGGCAGTTGTGTCGTTATCTTCGCTTCGCCAACAGATGCCTCCGTGTCTACAATTCAATGACTGGTCGCATGGCTTGTCAGCGTCGAAGCTCGTGACAGGCATACTCGGATCACTAGCACAACCGAGGCTTCCATCGAAGTAGGCACTCATCTCTGTGAAGACATACGCATGAATGTAGGGCCTAGAATTTATGTTGAAAGTTTGTGTGCGTATGTTGGCGGATCAGTGACTAAGGAGACCGGAATGCGTGAAGTCCCAATGTTTGTGATTGTATTCGAAATGGAATTTTTATGAACTTTCCAAGTCAGCCAAAGACAAGCACGGTTTAATTAAGCGATTTTTCAGTTTATTTTCCTTACTAACTTTGCACAAAATTAAATAAAAAGCTAATCCTTTCCAACATGAGTGCTTTGGTTTGTGAAATTTTAAAAATTACATATTATTTTGCTCATTACGACTTTTCCAGTTTTTTGTCATACACAAAACACATTGCAGCTGCATAAGTTTATTATATGTTCTGTTTCGCCAATAAGGGTCAATTTTGAAAATAATCAATTTACCAACGCGATCTGTATTCAATTAAATTGAGATAAACAAACGAATCAATCCCCATGAGCTATTAACATTGACAGAGGGAATTATTCTCACACGTCACACCGAGGCAGCTCCAACGAAAAACATGTTTTTGGGCAGTCGAATCGGGCCTGAAAGTTTAACACGGTGGTCTTATCATGTCAGTCTTCATTTTGACGAGGCCAATAACGATAGAAGTCTTAAAACTTCCTGACAGGCATCGGGTGTCGATAGCGCGAATTAACTGCGTCAAAACACCACTGAACTGTTTCCACAAAGCGTTCTTATGGGAGTTCGAGAATTTAATTTGAATTATGTTTTGTATAGGCCAGTGGTCCCAGCTTGAATCAGCCTTGACGCATGAACTTATACAACGTAAATTCACTTAATGATGTCATTTGATGAAGTGAATTCTTATTGCGGCATAGCACTCCAAAATGCTTTTATAAAACGTCATGGGCGCCCTTCTCTTTGGTCCAGGATTTGTTTTTATACTGCAACAGCCAAATAACCATTTTAAAGTAGCTAATTTGATTAAAATCCAAACACCTTGACGCCTTTCGAAACCGCACAGCGTAACCTGGAAAGCCTTGACGTAAGTTCTAGTCAGGTGATATTAGTCTTGTCGACACGATTTAAGTTACTAAACATTGCGGTTTTTGCTCCTCAATTCCAGATAGGCTTATGTTACTTTACTTCAATCGCAAATACATGTAAGCCAACATAAAAATTCTCTGTGTTGATTGTGTTTGTTGTTAAACGCAATGTTGTAACATTTTCTGTCATTGGAGAGATATGGCTACTTGGTTGGGTGGAATACGTTTAAGTAGCATTAGGACAAACTCGGATGAACTTAACACGCTTTGTGGGCATACGGCTGACAGACAGCACTTCAAACTGTTTAACACGGCGATTGGTGACATCTACAACACGCAGGTCGTCTTGCCTATTCAGTCATTACATCGGTGAATATTTGGTGTCCTATTAGTCCGTTAGTTAGTGTTTATTGCGCCCGCATTTCTCTGCAAATGTAATTGACATTACGACCAATTGAACGACGCTTTTAGACTTACCTTCACCGGAACGTACACACTGGCCACTGAGGATCAACGCTACAGCCACCAAGGCCACCGTTGTTGACATTGCGTTGTTGGTTTCACGCAGCAACATACCAGAATTGATGTTGAGCAACAGGAAAATGTGCACAGTCAGTCCTATGCAAATATTCAACTTATTTGTACACATAAATCTCCTGTACAGAAATACACAATGTTTGCCGGTGATAAGGATAGGCGTTGACAATGTGATTCCTTTCTCCAAACTATGCCACGCATCATGTATAAGATCTCAAATAGGTTAAAATAGCTCAAGTGCCGCGTTTGATTCGTTTACCGGCCCAGCGCGTTCCGAGAGCCAAGCTAAGCAATGCATGACCACGTCAACCGCTTTCTAAGCACTTGCACGTTTCATAAGCCTATCTAGTATCCCGTGTGGTTTAGTCTGAAGTGACACACAAAAGTACAAAGCAAATAGTCGGACAATGTCATGTTTCTCACTTTGGTAATATGAAGGTAATCCGTCAAGCTAAGTTGTATTGACTGCAATATAAAACTCTCCAGAGATATTCCCTCGCAGAAAAAACACTGAGATTGCTTATCACTATACGTAAGTTATAACAAAGCTTCACTGTACATACACTAGGGCATAGCGGGCACTAAACAGCTCCATGCAAACTATGTTGTTATTGACTACTTAACTAGCTGCGTCTTAGCAATCTCACACTAACGCAGATTACTAATGGACAACTAAACTCCTGCTCCCAACGCTCATTGCGCTTGACCCTGCATTTCGGAGAAATCGTTTCTGGAGAAGCAAAGCGTACTGCTCGGCGGGCGCAAGGCGTCTTGTGCGAAAGGAGGCATGCGACGCGCACAGCACAACTGCCGAAAAATACTTTTCTCATTTACACGAACTCGCTACTTACGTTTGGCTGGTGACAGAAGGCTACTGTCGGGTTCACACGACTCACAATAAGCAATGCGACCCTTCGACGCAATGCGAAGACAATACCAAATGAGTAAAGTACTAATAGAAGGCGGCAAATGTCGTGACGGCGTTGACAAGGGATTCTGTTGTAAGCTCATGTTTCGTCGCAACGAGAACGATGTAGCAGTTAAACATTAATTCGCTACAAGACCGGTGAGCGACCGATAGGTCCTTTGTCGGCTCTTTATTAAGCCTGAACTCTCTTTCCTGTAATCTAGTGCAGCGTGGCCAGTTCGTGCGCGACTTTGACTGAATTAAGCCTTGCCCAAAACAAACGCATTGCCTTGAGCGCTTGTGTACAGCTATGGAGCGGTAAACAGTGCGCAGCTCTAAGAGTCGGTCATCATCATCACACGCGGCCCTAATAAGGCGTTCAGATCAAGATGTGCTCGCAGATATTAGTCGAGCTATCCGTTTACGAACAGAATTGATGCTAACCGCACGGAGACGAAAAGAAACAGAGTCGATTTCGAGGTGCCAACTCTCCATGCTTGTTTGCGCGAAAGGCCACAGAGTACGTCTTCCAGCCTTAAGCAGTCTCTTCTCCCCGGAAGTCTGAGTCTGTATCTGTTACTGATGTTGTTCATGTGGTGGACTTTCCCACTGTTACAAATTTACTACTCACTCAATCTACAATCTTGGATTGACTGATTTGCTTCAGGCTTATACTATTCAAAACAAAACAAATTTAAAACACATACTTAATGAACATAAAAAAACAATCTTATTCTGTTACAGTCAAGTTTAAACCAAGGTTATGATCTGCTAGAAAGCATGCATCCACAACGAAAGAAAAAATGGACTTGTATAACACGGCAAATATCAAACATTGAGCGCTAATATGCTACTAAAGAAAACCATGCTGCATGCTCTTGTTTGCTGCACACGGCTGAATAACCCAGCCGTAAAACCGACAATCGAAAAGAGTAAATTGTATATTTCGGTTAAGAGTAAAACAGGGTTTAAATATATATCATAACGTCCTATTTCGATCATTTGTACCTTATACCCTCTTCTTAGGAAAACCTTACACAATACCTATAGCACACACAAACATGGCATTAAATTTTCATTGTTTTACAAAATACAACACCGTCTAAATACAACAGATTCCTGATATACTAATATGTGTTATTGTAGCAATACTTTCGTCTGCTAAAATGTAGCGTAATTGCTTTTTACATGACCTTTCGACTCGTCCGAAGTTACACACATAATGAGCACCTATATGGAAAAACCAGTAATCTCCTTTTCAATCGTCCATAGCTTAAAGGGATTATGTTCTGACAAATCTGTTAATTATATACATTGATTTTTCCGAGGTACGACCTGAACGAGTCAACTGAAAAACGTGTTACACTCATTAAAAATACATTGCACTAATTTTTACAAAATAAACACACACAAACACAATCAACTAGCATTTTAGCAATCATATGAAAAGTAACGTGCAGTAAGGGTAATCATTAAAATACTCGCTTTACTGGGAAAGACAAAACTTGTATGCGACTGCCTGTTTTAAATGCAGACATTAAGTTCGTGTTCAAAATATTCGAACCAAACAACCACAGTTCTATGCAACGAATAACCAAATACTTATCTGTCATGTTTGAAAAATCTAACGGCCAAATGGGTGCAACATGTAAGTAATGTGTAACTAAATTTCAAGCCAACGTAATATCCAATAATCAAGCTTTAGCAAGATGCCTGAACTCAAAAGACTGCTTTATAATTCAAAAAACACGTCTACCTTTTTACATGCAACAAAACGATGCCGTAAAAATCGCAATGATCTTACATCATGCCCAGGGCACGAGTTGCCTGTGCCACTTTTTTAACTTCACGCGAAGTGAAATCTGAAATTTTTCGTGCTTGAGATAAGATCTTGATTAGCATTCCAGTGGTAGACCGCGGAAAGAGCGTGACGGAAACATGGTGAACAAACATGCATTTCCGTAAAAAAATTAACCCGACTAATTTACTAGCCTGTGTTTTGTCACATGTCAATAATAATGTGGAAAAAAACTGCTATGATATTTTGACGATTTGCAAACATAATGTAACTAATACGGTGATTGCCTTTGCTGACGATGCCAAATGTTCTAAACTGAAACATAAAACTAAACAACGACATATGACAGATACAACAAAACGTGAAAATTTTCCAGTAAAATAATCTTCGTTCTATTAACCAACTAGTCCATTGCTTATAGGTAATAAACTTGCATACTGACAAAAGCTAGAAACGTATTTTATAACTTTTCGGCCTTACAATCTATATTCTGAATGCTTCCTATCGTTTCTAGTTCGGTTTAAACATGCCATCAAAACATGCTTTTAGATTATATGTAACTTTCACATCAACTTTGGCCTAGCTAGCATAGAGTCGCAGCACATGTGCAAAGAAAAAACATTTACTCTATTAGCAAGTGGGGATTAAAACTTGGGTGGTCTGCTGGTCTCTACGGGGTTTCTGTGACTAACCTTTAAGCTTTAGTCTTGGGTGGCAATGTGATGGCTATCAAGCCAATTTGCCGAGTAAACATAGCCTATAAAAAATTAAAATACGAAAACTATAGATCAGTTGCAAAAAACTGTTTGGCTCAGCTTTTCGTTTAGCTGACAGTTTTTATCATAATAGTTTACAAATCACCAAATCTAATTGTATTTCCTCAAAGTAGCAAAATCCAACACTTTGGTGAACAGCTTAAATTAAAAACTGCAAGATTTCTACTCTTATCTTTCATGTCAACCAAAATCGATGGCGGTTATCAAGCAATCATCGATTACTTTGGGCTGCTAATCATCATGGAAGCTCGTTGACATCCGCACCATCAGAGTTTGCAAGTTTCGCATGCTGCACCGTACAGTATGACAAGAATATTTTTGCAAAATACATCGTGAACTTATAATTGTGAGAGCGTAAAACATTTAGGAATGATTATATTTGTTCAAAATTAACTTATCTTTGCTTTTTTGTGTGTTAAATTTGTTAAACAGTGGTAAAATGTCGTTTTTTGTCGCTGAAGTACATTGGTTCCAATCAGCCAGGGATTAAACGTTTTAAAACGCACAACTACGAAATCTGAAATGTCCCTTACAATAGAAGTATATGACAGTGGCCCTGAAGAGGAAACTTGTTCCGAGAAAAAAGTAACTCCTTCAGCAAATATTGTGGAGGTATTACAAATAAATGTTCCATAGCTTTTATTAATGTGAAAAGTTTACAACCAGTTTTTGTTTTCTAGTATTTTGTCTCAAAAGAAGAAGCTGAGAGAGCTATTAATGAGTTTGAACTTTCAACATCCACCAAGTTTATCAAACTGTTTCGGCACAAATATGGTAAATGCAAATGCCACTGCAACTGTTTTGTGATTGTTTTTTTTTTATTGCCCCACTGGACATTTTGGTGCACAGTCATAGTTTGTCTAAAGCAGTGCTCCGCAACCTTTTTCACGCACGTCACACCATACATGCTTTAAATGTTCGGCGGCACACCCGAACCAAAAAAATTCGATTTGAATTTTTGAAAGCCTAAAAAAGCATTAAGCCAGGGGTCTTAAACTTCTTTGAGGGACAAAAACATTTTTTTACGTTGGTAAAGGGCCGTACTATTGGAACTTTTTTTGTAAAAGTAATATGAACAAAAAATATTATGTCCTTGAAAGTGTTGTGCGTTTGTGCCATATAATGTACATAAAGCATTTGTAATGCAATAAACAAGAAACAATGCGGTGTAGCAAAGTAAAAATACCAAGTGCAATAAACTACTATGTATGAAAACAATGGCATACAAAAAAACAATGGCACGCCGAAACAATTGAAAAATTTGACGCAACAATTGGAATTGCTGATTTTTAATAGGAGAAACTATTTCCATTTCTAGCCATTACTGATAAAGAATGTTTGTTTCTTAAAATCAGTGGTCTGACAGGGCATTCCACTTGAGGTAAACACCTAAAGTTAGTTCGCAGGCGGCACAAAAACCTTCATGGGTCCACACCTGACCCTGCATTAAGCCGCTGTAAAGTATATTATGACGTAATAAAACACGAATGTGTAGTGAGTAGTGTAGCTTTAGTTTGGTGTTGTGAACTGTATCATTTGCTATAATGTTAAAATACACAAAAACAAATTTAAAACAAAAAGTGGCGGCACACCCAGCATGTCTTGCGGCACACCGGTTGCGGAGCACTGGTCTAAAGAATTCCAAAATTGATTTTTAATTTGAATCTTTATCTGTGAAATTTTCAATGACAATATTTGTTTGTACTTAAATTTGGTAACTTTTGATAACAGATCCAACCAGAAGTCGTATTCGATGGGACCCAAACACCAGGATACCCTTCACTATTGACCAAAGTGCAAAACTTGAATGTCAGCATGGTCGTGATAGAGATTATGAAAGAAAGGAAAAAAGAAAATCCCTCAAGAATGGGGTATATATACAACAGATATTAATAGAAACAAAAGTGCTCTACTTAAATAAAACAACTTTTGCAGGTTTTAACCCATGGTGGAAAAAGGAAATACCTCAGGGTTGAAGGATCAATTAAGAAAAACTGCAGGGCTTGTATAAGTGTTTTAGAGATATGGACATACCCCGAATATGAGGTAAATTCACCTTCTGTGTATGTACAATACTAAAACGCATCAAATTATCTATGTTTAAGTCCTTGTTTTTATCCCTGTAAACTCATTCCAATAATAAATTCAGATTGATGAGCTGATAAAATCCAAGCAGACTGAGGGGAGTAAAAAGTTGAGGGAACTGCTCAATGGCAACCAATCAAACTTGTTGAAAGAATATGGTTGCTGGGTAACATTTCCATCAAGCAATGCCCACTCAGGACATGTGGTTGGAGAGGTATTTAATTTTGGTGCTGCAGTTAAAACTAATCTGCATACATACTCTTTAATGCAAGTTAGTGTATGTATACATACTAACCTAGCTGTGAAACAAAATTTCCCACTTTGAGCCAAAATTGTTTTCATTGTCTTATGATTGTAAGAGAACAAATAAATAATCTTTAATGTGCTAAATTATATAAATGTATAAATGTGTTAAAATTAATATAATTGACATGAATACTCACTTGTTTTATATATATATAATACTTTTGAGACCCTTGAGATAGGTCCATTTATTTAAAAAAAATCTGTAAAATCAAGAGAATACTTGCATGTCATATGTTTTTTAGGCTGTTGAAGTAACTCAACCAGTGGACCCTCGTTTAATCACAAAAATTAACAGTTTAGTTGATGAAGGGGTTTTCTCAGCCCAGGAAATTAAAGAACGATTATCTTCTTATGTCAACAATGAGCTTTTTCGTGACACCAAACCTCCACCCTTGTCAAACAAAAGGTTTCATCCCACACTGAAAGTCATACGCAATCATTATTTCAGAGCGTTTATTGACAAGAAACTTGATGGGAATGAAACACCTTTAAACATGAAAGTTCTTATGACACTTGACCCATTGGTTGTTGAAAAGATTGCCAACCAGAAGATAGCAATGAGCGCCAAGGCTGTAAGGCCTGACCCAAGAAATCAAATTTCAGGCATTATAAATCGGATTCGAAATAACATACAAGGTGTAACATCTGAAGCGGACCTGGTTAAAGCCCGCGACGAACTGACAAGCATTCTTCAAGATATACACCATGCGTCTGACTACAGTGAAGATATCGACCTTGTAGGCAGTAGCTTGTTTGAGGTTTCAAAGTCAGACCCTAACTTGCCTGTTGAAGCGACTGAAGAGGTAACGGTGCTTGAACCGTTCTACCAAGTGGCTTTGGACAATTCAAGCTTTCCCGCAACCTACGCGGTAGAGGAGAACGTGTCAGGCATTGGAACAACAGAGTTACAGATCAATCTCCAACCCCAGTTTACGCCGAGTATAAAACAAGTAACGCAGAACTCATTGGAACAACTTCTGCTCAAAAACGGCCCCCACTACCTCTCGTTGGTCCAATTAAAGTGCCTTGAACCTGAACTTGATTTAGAAGAGCGACAGTTAGTCTTGCTCTCGGATAAGAACTTTAAGGAAGGGTGGCTAGTGGACGACGTTCTTAACAGCTACCTATGGTCCTTATGTCAAGAGTACAAACATGTATTATACGCCTCTTCGGAGCATTCGAGTTTGTTGCAACAGGATATGGCCGTGCCTGAGCTATGGCAGGATGAAACCATTAATGGGAAAAAGTACATATTTGTCCCATGGAACCCAACAGGAGCTCACTGGATACTTCTAGCTGTTGACGTTGTCAAACGAACGCTGATGTATTTAGACCCAATGCAGTTGTCATTAGACATCAACGACGTACTTGTCAAAATGGCGAAGGACTTCATGACAAAGTTAATGAAGGATAAGTTTGACATAAAAATCGTGGCGTTAGAAACCAAAAACCGAACACTGCAGGAAGATGTATTGGGTTGTGGAGTGCTTGTTTGCATGTACGCACGGTGGTTAGCATCTAATCAACCTCTTCTTAACTCCGGTTCAGACTATGCGTACAGAAAAGAAATTTTCGACTGTATCTCTGGAAGTTTGTTTTAGTGGCCTTTTTCTTGTTTTTGTTCCGATTGTGTTGCATTTTATGCGAAGTAGAACACGCCATAATAAAAACTAGGGCTTATGTTGTCCGACAGAAGCCAATAATGGCAAATAAATCCACAAATACTTACCGCTGTGTGTTCTTTTCGTGCGTGACAAGATCTTTTGTTGGTCAGAAAAAAGGAATCAGAACGTAGAATGTCCGATTATATGGTAGTTGTTATATGGAAGCTAGTTGAAGTACAAATCGCGTCGATCGGTACAACAATTGAAATTGCGAAAAGTCAGTGGGAACCTGTGGGCTTTCGTGTCAACGAATTTCAATTTACACAGCCAGTGGCAAATTTTGAGAAGCCACATTTTTAGGAGAATGGGTGGACAAAATGTTGTGACTCTCACAAAAACTAGTTTAAAACGCCAAGTTATAGAATCGAAAATGTAGACGTAGAAACGTTTTTGGAATTGGGTTAACAATTTAACATGTACTGCTTGGCCGGGCAATGCTTGTTCACCCTATTTTTTACTCTGGTTGAAGAGAAGTCTCTGGTTGAAGAGAAGTCAAGGAAAAAAGACGCAGGATAAAGTTCGCTATTGGTTACGCGACGCTGCACGAAGAGTTTGTTTTGATTTCACAAGCGCATTTTTAAAAGAAGTTTGCGTCGTTTTTTTGCTTGTAATTAATAATGACAATGACAAACGGGTAACAATAATTATGTCAAGTCGAAAACCTTTACCTGATCTCGTTGCTGTTTGGGAAATAGCATTGAGTGATGGAGTGCACAAAGTGGAATTTGAACATGGCACCACAACAGGAAAAAGAGCAATATATGTTGATGACCAAGTAAAATGTTTATAAATGGATTAGGGATAAAATAAATCATTATTGATCCTGATATTATGTTCCGTTAAGGAAATATTTCGCAAGGAATGGATGTTTAAACTGGTAGGAAAGGAAGATTTTGCAATTGGGAAACAAAAAGTTAAAGGTATGTGCACTGTGCAGTTGTATTTGTAACTTTTAGTAACTGCTACATGTTTAGGCACCATAAACATTGATGCCTGTAGTGGATTTGCATATGAATACACACTAGAAGTGCAGGGAAAAAGCTTAAAAAAGTTTATTGAGAACAAGAACAAAACCAGCAAGGCTTGGACATTGGTTCTGAGTGGTCGAGATACAAGAATAGTCTTGGGTAAATACAGAATAAAAAACACAATTTAATAGTCCATATTATTTTTGTTATTGATGTCTTTTTAGAAAAAGATACAATGGACATTTGGTGCAATGGTGAAAAGATGGAAACTGCAGTAAGAATATAAACTAGTATTTAATTATTTATACCAGGGCTACTCAATTAGTTTCGTCAAAAGTCCAGATAGAAAAGGTAAAAATTACCAAAGGTCCGGACACTTCTGTCAGATATGCAAATGTAACATGTCTTAGCCTATTTGGTTATAGCTAATGTGGACAATCGCTGTCAAAATTGAAATCTTGAACTGATATGCACCAAACGTGATTTTATTCCTTGTGAGAGTGTATTGGTACAACGTCATAAAGAATACATTTTATCTGCTTTTACAGGATTACTTTGTAAGGTAATGATTTAAAATTCAGTTTATTAAATCACAGATACAATTATGTGCAAACAACCGCCGCTTTGTTAAATGTATAGTGAAATAATCGACCATTTTTTCATCATAGTTGGACAATCTGAACTCACATAAGATTTTGGCAGGACTTTAGGCTCCTCGCAGACTGCCGATCAATCGTTATGCCGACCCCAGTTTAAAAAGTGCCTCTACATAGCATTGTTTAGTTAATTAACACACAAATGTTGCCGTAATCAAAAGACCGTCAAGGTCCACATCGAACACCTCAAAGGTCCGGATATGGACCGCGGTCAGCCATTTGAGTAGCCCTGATTTATACCTTTACCTTTGTTTGGTTGTGAAGAAAATTTATCTGTAACTTGACAAACTTGTATACTTCTTTTTCACCTTCACAAATTTGACATCACATGTCAAATATTTTCATAGGACAAGTTTGCTACATTTGTCTTCCATTGCAGCTTGATTTCATTTTGTTTTTGAAATAAATTAACATCTTCTGCTTTAGAGGTTTTATTGTAAATGTTTTACACTAAAGTGGTGCTTTTTGCCTGTATTTGTGCATTTTGGGACAATTCGTCATCTGATTTACTAAACCCCACAGGGCGAATTTACTGACGAAGGGACAGAAACACACTTTGAAGTGGGTGACCATTCCTGTTATGTCAAAGCAATATCAAGTGGCAACCGAAAATCTGGAATTATTCACACCCTATATGTTGATGACCGACTGATACCTGATTAACTGTTTTTAAATTCCGAAAGTGACCATTATTGCTTTAGTTTATGTTGTACAGTATTATATTACCTTATTCTACAGAGTTGGCAAAAACAGGTTGCATTTTTACTTTGACTTCTTTACGTCAGTGGTGCTATTCATTCATTGCCAAGAAAACAAAATTACTGTTCTTGTTCGAACTTTTATGCATTTCTTCTTGGTACTATGCATTTTTGATGAAATAAAATTCCAAGCAACTTGCACATTCAATAATCTGTATTATGGCAAACTGTAGAGCTTTTTATTTTATGAATTTAACTGTAATTATTTCATTTGCAAAGTTAAATGACTCTATTTGTGTAATAAAATACTTTTCAACAAATTCTGTAAAACAATAATACTTTGCTATTTTATATGTAATCAAATGTTAAAAAGCATTATATTCCCCACTTTGCTGCAAAAAAACAAGACTTTATATTTGTTCATTTTTTGTGATGCTGATGCAATAAATTTGCATGAAACATGTATCCAATTTTATGTTATATTAGGTGCAGATGGGCTGGTCCAAGTTTTGTAACCAAACAAACTTTTTTTGAATAAAAGTAGGAAAACATTTCACAACTGCACAAGTATTTAACTATAAAACTGGAGAATGTTTTAATGTAACAGCTTCTAAAACTAATTTAAAGCCCTCAGTTTGAGTATAGGGACAATTATGGAATACTTTGAATAGTGTAAGTTGTTACTTTATTTCCCTTCACATCATTAGAAACACAAATCAAATAAAGTTTAGTTATCATAGTGCTTTTGGTATTATTCATACAGAGATTAGCATTTGAACTAAATCAAGTTGATGAATGTGGAAATTTTATATGGTTCAGGTGTCCAGATAAAATCCATTTAAAATTAAATGCTATACAAACTACATGAACAATAAAAAAGCAAAAAATATGAAAAGATAGTAGTGCTATTTTTTTATATTATTAATGTTTTTCATTATCATGTAGTTATTTAAAGTTTTATTTGGGTATACATATTTCCTTCACACTGTTCACAGCCCACTACCCGCCAAAAACACACCAACCGTGGATATGCTGGTGATTTCACTCCCTCGTCGCAAACTTTTGTTCAACGATATTTTTTCATATTAATACAAAATAGCTTTAAAATAACAAATAATGTTAAACCAATTTGAATTGTGGTAATACAAGCTCATTATTACAAGCAAACGTCAACAGTTGCATTAAAAATGCGCGAATTTGCGAATAAATATTCGGGAGTGAAATCAGACAAAGAATGGCGCCGACCAATCAGAGGCGCGCTTTGAGTGAGATCACGAGGACCAGGCAGTCTCGCTGCGAACGTTTTCATGTCGCCATTATTGGACTGTCTGGTGTGCGCGCAGAAAGGGTTCGTTTTGCTTCGAAGTTTTGAGGCTAAAAGCAAAGTTGTAGTTGTTTGTTAGGTGCCATTCGAAGACTTTCTGATTTGTTAACGATAATGAGGTAAAGTTGCAGTGGTTTTAGGTGCTAAATCGACAAAACGAGGCTAAAATGTAGAGTGGACGCGGGGTGTTGGCCCGCACGAGACGTGGCTCGCATAGTGAGCTGATCACGTGACCTCTCTCGCTCGGAGAGAGGGCGCTAATGCAACAGGTCACTCCAAACAATAAGCATGTGCTTTTTATCCTTTTCGTAGTGTTGTGCTGAGTCAGGCTGATCGGAGAACATGAGTGTTTATTTATAATGATAAGATTGATGTTGTACTTCATAAATTGGATCTAAAATCTAAGACATCAGGTAGTATAATAGATAAAACGATTGGTAAACAGTGGAATAAAACTGGCGTTAGTATAAGCACGCTGCTTTGTTGTTTTGGTTCATTTGCATGAAAGCATAAATTATATGTTGATAGTCATGGTTGTGCTTTTTTAGAGGAGCTATGTGCGTATTTGGGGAATAAAGCCAGTGTTATGTAAAGTAATTTATGATGCGTATGCGTACGTGTTTGTTAGACCTTGTTAGGTCAGGCTTCGTATGTAATGAACTAACTAAACCTAAACACACAAACAGTTCAACGACCTTTTTCTGACTGAACTTGTTCAAGCCTTATGTGCTTGTGTTGTCCGGAAATGCCAATTTAGTCCAGTTATCTGTTAACTTGAATTTGGAAGCATCGTTTGTACCTAACACAGGGCGCTTAATGTCAGGCTGCAATTAGAGCTTGTTTTCATTTACAAGCAGTTAATCATTTTCGTCGAGAATTATCTAGAGTTGTTAGATGCGAAAATTTGTTCTAATGATGTGCATTTTGCAAGCTTGAACTAACCAGTTATTTCCGACTTGTAGAAAATTGGAAACTAGCAAGTAGCAATCGTATTCACCACGTGTTGCGAATGCTTTAAGATTGTAAAGGCAGGGCTTGATGGTATTGCGCCACGCTTGCGTGTGCGACAGTCCTCACTCATTATAGTATATACCTCAATGACCATTTCTGCTTGAAAGTCGATTTACTCCCTACATTGCGCTTTGGCATTTTTGGCGCTTTGATGGGACTTGTTTTGCATATGGCGCTCAACACTCTTAACGGTTTGAGAGTTTCAAGGTCAACATAGAGTGCGTATGTCGCATTGCAGGTGTCCTTGGCGAATCAGATTGCTGAATTATTCAAGCGTTTATCGTGTCAGCGTATTTGTGTGTAGTGGGTGCACCTCAAATAAACATTATGCCGGTGATGTGCGTTACACCATATTATCATCGCCATTCGGCACATACGTGCGAAAAAGACTTCAAACCGCTTTTTCTAATGTTGACTAGTCAGGCGGCTTAATAGAGTTGCAAATGCTTCATACAATATATTCCTCCTTTGCGTTGTGCGTTTTCTGTCTTGCGTTTAATACCCGCGCAAATTGTGCCATTGCCTCGGTCCTGAAGGCTGCAATTACCCTCTAAGGCAGATCAACGTGAAATTACCGATAAATTACGCTGTTATTTTCAATGTGTGGGCTCAGATTTGCCCTCTCTATATATATAGGTCGCAATTGTCATGTGTGTGTGAAGCCATGTTGTGTGATACTGCTGCTAAATTCCGTTTTGAATTTTTAACTTCCTTTTCTGGAGAATCTGCATGTTTAACTAAATACATCAGCATCGTTTCACGAAAAAAATATTGTTGTTCCACTGAACAGTGAAAAAATATTTATTTGTTGTGTTTACATTATCTTTTTATTCTCCAGAAACTATGAGAATGTTAGATTTTTACACTCAACTTTAAAAAAAACTGTACAAAACTGAAACTGTATCGCAACTGAGTATTTATTTACAACAAAAATCATTTTTGGCATGACAAATCTTCGGTAAACTATCAGGTATGTATACTAAGATTAAGACTGTTTTTCATGATAATATCAGTGATGTTTAAAATTTTTGAATGGCCCTGATGTTTCTGAATTTAGTGTTTGTCTTTCATTTTCCACTTGGCTTTTTTACATGCAGGAAATGCTGCTAGTTTTGTGATATGACGAATGGACAAAAGTTTTGATGATAGTATGGCTCCGGCCTTGCACACAAGTAACCACGATAACAACAGTGCTGCTATCAAGTATCTTCAACTTCCCCCAAATTCACCACAGACTAACATAACTGAAAACAACACCATTTATGAACAGGTATTGTTACTGCAAAGGTGATTTGTTGCATCTAATAAGTACATGGTTCATTGTTTGTTTCATCATTACCACTTTCAATCTAGATGAACGGGGGACACAGCATTGATGATGCTGAGTCTGCAGCAAAATTGATACGTCAAGATGAAAATGAACTCCAACCAATGAAAGAATGCACAAACCATGTGAATACGATTGATAACAAGGTTGTACAGTCAAATCGCTTGCTAGAACTCCCACCAAATGGAGGATCTGGTGATTATGTGTCTTCAATAACCATTCTACAGCAAGGTAACAATGGCTTCCTGTACTTTATGTTCGATTATTTCACTGATAATAACAATAGCTTTTGTTGAAGCATTTGTGTATAAAGTGACTAGTATGACTACGTATTAGGTGTTGAGCAATTTTGATAAATAAATTGTTATAGTTTGTTGTTAAGTTGATGTTATGTTATTATGTTAAAAGTTAATTTTTGTTTTGCGATTTCAGACTTAAAAAAGGCAATACAAAGTAAAAGCACCAAAAAGTTAGTAACATCTGAGGAGGTTAACGGAAGTGGCGATTCTGCCCATGAAGTTCACAAGTCAAATGGATGGCGTTCTGACCATCAGGTGGACAGTGATAAATTTCACACAGGACAAACATCACCAACCACTGGACAACCTATACCAGAAACTACCTCGACAAAAACAGACTTTAATACAGACTCTTTAAAAGCTGTCTGTCATAAACCTTTGACTGCCAGTTTAATAACAAACTGCCACAAATCTGAAGAAGTAGATAAAAAGTCTTTAGAAAACCAGGATAATATGGAAAATAAACATCTGGAAGACTTGGATCGTATTCAAATGGATATAAATTTAAATAGTACTCTTTGTGAAACTAAATCATCTACACAACCGCTGTCTGTGATATCATCAACAAGTACAACAGATATAGTAGATACAAACTTGTCTTCAACATCAGGGAGGTTATTACCCACTGTGTCAAACGAACCCTTGGTATCCCAATGCCAAGAACAAACTAATGTGACCACTGCATCTGGGACTGTACTGGATGTCATGGGTGTCTTGAGCGATATATGTGATTCTGTTGTAAGAATCAACAGTGACTCATCTGGTACTGCTGCTTCTCGTGATGGCTTGTGTAATAGTGCTTATGTCGCTGAACTGGAAGCTTTGAATATAAAGGAGACGTGTTTGACTGACCCAGACTCCATGGTTTCTTCAAATCTAAACAGTGTGCCTGGTATGCAAGGCTTGGCTCAAAGTCTCATTACTGGTAACCATATGCAAAATTTGCCGTTAAAACTAACAAACACTCTGCATGAGCTAGCAGCATCTCTTACTAGAGCACAGGGTTTGCCAATTGATAACAGTGCGCAAAAGGGTTCTGTAAAATCAAAGCGCAGGTCTTCCTCTTCTGCCAAAAGCCTAAATTTTGAAGAAACTGAAGAAGTTTCTGTAAGCAGGATTTCCAATTTGGATAAAATTCATGCAACACAAACACAGCAATTCAAAGAAGTACTACGGCGGTACACTACCCAAAAGCACGACCTTACGGTTTTGCAAACACGTTTAAATAAAATTAGGTGTGCTGCCGTAAATGTGAAAGTAAGAAATCAGTTACAGGAAGTGGCAACATGCTGTGATTCAAAGGCCACTGAAACCAGTGACAGTAAAACAAATAAAAACACAAAACCTGGACAGTTGTCAGACCAAGCAAGGTTTTTTTGGAGGGCAAAATTGCAAAGACGGAAACACCACCGGAAATATTCTTTTGATGGTTTGGATGGACATGCAAAACCAGGCAATGACCATGTGGACAGTTTAAACACTCACCTGGATAAATCTGAACAAATGTGCCATAAAACTGCTGAGTCACAATCAGGTATGTTACAATTTAAGCTAAGGGTTACATGTTGATATTACTCTATGTGCAAATACAATGTTGTTGAAGGTTTTATGCAGATACATTTTATCATTTGTTTGTCCTTGAAATGAGATATATATTTACCTTTCTTTACACAAATTTTAGGATTATTGCGGAAAGAAGTACGTTTTGTGCAGTCATCTTTTGACCCAGAACTTACTGATAGCAGTTCGGATGAAGATATACCTGAACGTGTTTACAAGTCTGGAGAAGGATACATACCCAGTCGTAAAACATTAAAACACAAATCTACCCAACATCATCAGCCTGACCAGCATAAACGCAGGTAAAGATATTGCATATTTTTGTTATCCATGCACGATTTTTTATTTCCGGTATATATATATATATTTTCTGTATATATTTCCTGTAAAGTGTGTGAAGCCCATCACTTTATTAAATTTTGCAACCTTTAAAATGGTGACAAAATTAACCTTTTTCTGATCCACAATCTGCCATTGTGCAATTGTGACAACTGTTTTGTGTCATGTTTTGGGGGCCAAATGAATGCAATGTGTAATGGTAAAACAATACATGTTGTGGCATATTACTTTTTCCTTTAGATCTCCATCTGCACAACAAGTTTGGTTACAGCAAAGGTTATCAGTTGCTAAGCGATGGACTTGGCTTCAAGCACAAGTGTCTGATCTTGAGTTTAAAATTCGTTCCCACAACGAGTTGTATAGACAACTTCGATCAAGCAAGGTATGTTAAGTTTATTATTAGGGATGTGCCAAAACTGCAAATGTTCTGTTTGGTCGAGCACCGAGCATCTTACATTAATGCTCGGTGCTCGGCCGAGCACGCTCGGTGCATTGTGACGTCACAAAAAATCCCCTTTCTACGTTTAAGCTCTACAAGGTTTCTTACGTCATCAGCGGTGTATCAAGCTGCACATGCCCATGAAGTACGCGTTTTTTCCACCATCTAATATATTTGAAAAATCATTCGTTTTTGTTCATAGAAACCATTTCGAACACTAGTTACATATGTTAGCAGGGCATGAATACGCAAATTTACAGCTCGGGTCAGATTGTGCAACTGCTCGGCCGAGCACCCGAGTACTCGGGTTCTGGCTCGGCTCGGACCATCCCTATTTATTATACCACAGTCAAGATATTGCTTGAAATTGAAACATTTTGATTTTGTCCCAAAGCATTATGTTAAATGTCTTCTTAATTTTTTTTGCATATTTTTTTACTTTGTTTACTGTTGTTGGTACAATATGAAAATAACTGTTTGTTGTATTTTTGCTACCGAATTATTAGTTTTACATTTAAATGAGTGTTGGTTATTATGTTGCTACCAGGTTTAGTGCAATTATGTTGTACACAGGGTGAAGTTTTACTTGGTCATCAACAAGTATCAACATCATTTGTTGAAGGAAACCAAGAGGTAGGCAAAATTTTCGCGCACAGCAACACTTAACTAATAGCAATGTAGCTTTTATGTTACACAAATTGTGTAAAACCACTTCAAAGTCAATACTTACTTTTCAGGCTTCTACTTTGGAATCAAACCACACTCCTTTGAAACTGACGTCAGCAACTTCATCACCGTGTAGTGTTAGCAAGATGGTGCAAAACATTAATAAGCAAACTACTAAGTATGTTTTATTGCCTAAGCAATTTCTTTATTATGTGTATACTAGGTTAAGGTTGTTGTGATGGAAAAGAGATCAAATTGCAAGCATTGACATTAAGGGATTATTACTGGTTATGCAATTTACCCCACAAGGGGATTTATAGTTTTATGTAAGAGCTGTAAATCTCAAGACTACTTGGTTTCCTCATTTCTTACTTCTTTAGCAAAGTGAATTGATAGAAACACACAAGTGTGAATAAAAACTGTTATTTGCGTAACTAGTGTTACTTTCTCTGTTTACAAATATATATTTATGGTGTATGATCATTATCTGTTCTTCATATCTGGTGTTTAGCCCTTGTGATTTTGTTGTGACTTGTTTAGTTAAAATGTCTATTGTTTTATTTAGTTTACTGGACAATCTGTCTCCTGTATCTGTGAGTGCTCAATCTCCAATGCCCTCAACAGAGACATTTAGCAGGTAAAAATTTATAACCTTTACCTATGAAACCACAAATTCTTATTAGCTATTGCATGTGCAAAGCTTGCTATTTCAGTTATGACATATTTTTCCTGTGACTGATTTGTCAGGTTTTACGGTTGTTAAACATTATACTTGTTTCAATGTTTTTTTGTGTAGAGTCAGTTTGTCAACATACATCAATTCGTAACTCAACGCATTTCTTGTTTTAGGTCTCAGACGGATTCCATGCCAGTTTGCTCATTGCCTGTTGACTCTACATGTGTGGCAGCAAGAACACGACCACTAAGTCAATCAGTAAAGTCTCGACCGTTGGTAAAAGCCAGAGACATTTTGCTAGCTTCTAGCAAGGTAAGTCCCTTTAACACCGTTGTTAGCCTCATTTTGTTCTTAATAGCAAATAAACTGATTTTACAATTAACCTTCTCCTAGGAATGTGTTTGATGTGGTTACATAGTAAAATTTGTTGGCTGTGTTTGCTGTTTAAGGTTTTACAACAAGAGATTTTCAATGTTGCACCCTAGGACAGTGGTGGGTCGCGCTGCAGTGAAAATGGGTCGCGCTGCAGTGATTCAATTCTGCCCAAACGAACTATTACTGTATTAAGTAAACATAAACGAATTTTCTTAATGTAGTAGTAAAGTCACCTCATTTGACACGTTGTACACTAAATGAACCAATCATTACAACATACCGACAATGGCCTTCCAATTTTACTGTTACTCGCACAGCGATTGTAACGTCATAGCACGGGGAATAATAGGACAAGGTAATCTTGCGAAACTAGACGTGGAGATGTAACAGTAAGCGTTTAAGGATGAGTAAGTATTCATACAAGAAAGCTTTTTAGATTTGGGATTCACTTCTATCAATGATCATGGTGCTGCAAAGCCACAATGTGTGTTTTTTTATGCAGTGTTGTCAAACGAATCGACCTCGTTAAGCCTGCAGCCATTTAGACCTGTGCAGACTCCTATGCGGCGACGGCGTGGCCTCGAAATTGCAGTTCGTCTCGTTAATAATAATATTTAAATATTTTGATGTTTAAGGCTTGGGTCGTGAGATATTCATAATACTCAGATTTGGGTCGCGGTCAAAAAAGTTTGAGAACCACTGCCCTAGGAGGATGTACAACTTTCAAACTTTGTTTTCAGTTGTATTTTCCCAACCATTCTATTTACAATACAACATGTTGGTCGCGCTTAAAATAGAATTTCACTGGGCAATCACTTGATGGACTGAAAAGGATGTGTGCCTGGTCGACCCGAACGCTATTATGACGCACTGCTTACGTCACAATTGTTTTTCTTTCTCAGTCGCTGGCTCCGTCTACAGTGGGCAACGACAGTCGCTTAATGGGCCACGATTTTGTACGCCGAACGCCTTTCCATCGCGGTGACGGTAAGCCTCTGGAAATTGCTCAGGATTCCATTCAGTCAAAGGCAGCAATACACGATCATTCGTACCACAAGATGCTTTCAACCGAAGAAGGTAAGGGCGTTAAGTTGCAAGGACAAACTTTTCCGTTTTTGACGGTTGCTTTTCATAAAATGTCCTACCAGCGTAGAGAACATACACACGATTTTTTAACTGTTTGGGTGTTACAATGTTTCTTTGACTTCGGAATTGGTTTACATAAACATGACCATTACTGTTATCTTGTGGTAACCTTGAATGCACCTGACTTGTCTTCCAATGTTTTCTTTTTCGTGTAACTTAAAACGGCTACTTAAATTACGCACAAATGACCAACATCCAAACCTGCTTTCTTGTTTTCTCTGACAAGTGACCTATTTACGTTAACGGCCCAGCATTTTCGTTGCCATTTGGATTGCAATGCGTGTGTCAGACAACGAATTAAAAAAAAAGTTAGTATACGAGTCAACCTGCTATTTTATGACTAACGCGAGTTTTGTTTAACGCAGATATACCTCTGTCCTTGCGACTTGGGTCGTTTATGAAAAGCAGTCACAAGTGGTACAACGAAAAGATGACGAAACGCGAAAGACGACATGAGAAAAAGTAAGTCCAGTAACCAATAAAGAATTCCGGCGCATTTGCCGCTTGTGTTATATATAGACCTATTGATATAAATTAACATCAAACGTATCTCATCAATTACTATTCCCTTTTGGTGGTACTTACAGCAGGACGGTATCATAGTGGTCGTAACTGTCACAAACGTATGGAAAGAACTTCTGGCAAATGTATTTTGCTCTATAAACTCTTTCAACTTGATATTAGCCTGGCAGTAATAGCTTATATATGTATGGAAAGAACAACTAACTGTCGTGAACTAAAAACCGATCAAGAATCCCGGCGCATTTGCCAACGTCATATGTCGGACTCGGACATACCGTATTGATTAGGAAATATATTTTTCCAGTTTCTGTCCCCTTTCGGTGTACGTTACTAACGCTACTTACAGCAAGATATAGTCAATAGTTGTACACTGAACTTTAAATATGAGTTTGGTATGTCCAAATTCTAACCCCTACTTATTCATTGAATGCGCGTCACTAGCAGCTGTTTTGGTTATAAATGCGACTGAGGTTTTCAATTGCTTCCACGTCAGCATATGCTAATCCATACATTTCTTCCTCATTTGAAATCACAACCTTCAATGCAACGAATTGCATAGGGTTACTAGGGAATTAAAACCATTTGTCCCTTTATAGTTAACATGGTAATTTAGTGCATTTGACCGACAACAACAAATGTAAAAATTCAAGCCTTTTGTCTTTTTGGCAAATTCGGATTCGGTTACGTAACTTCTTTTCTTTTTCGCGCTGTGGAAAAACTCCTACCACCGCAGTAACATAACATTTCTAGTTACACCCACTTAACCATACATCGCGTAACACATTTGCCAAAATATCCTTTCTCTTTACGTTGATAAGGACTTTTCAGTAACTCAGTCTGAATGACCTGTCTCTTAACTCAGGAACAAACGTAAAAATTCGAAGAACAAAGCTGAAAGTCTGGCCGAAAAGATTAAGACCAGGTCGCGGTCGGCTACGGTTGTTTTGGAGAGAATCAAGTCGGTAAACTCGATGCAGAGACTGAGTTCGGGCGATTCTTTTACCGCTGACAGCCACAAGCGACGTGGTAGCATTCAGGTAAGCATAGAAACTGTAAAGTTTCATCATGCTATCCCGAATCAAGCTCCAAAATCAATGTGGTAACTAATTACATAGATAGGCATAACTTTAATCATAAACATAACTGCCAAGGAACTGCTGTGTTATATAGAACACATCATGTAGACGTATATACACCAGTTCCTTGGCAGTTGTGAATAAATTACTTTTCAAGTCCGTGTATGGTGTTCCTAGGCATAACTTTGATTTGGTTAAATTATTTTTTTCTGGTTACCAACACTATGTACAATTATCTGTTTTGCTGTAATTGTTCGTTTTGTTATTTAGACAATGGCCGATTATCACAAGAGACAAAGGATGAATTCGGTTGATTCGGATCTTGAGAATTTCCAGTTACGTAGTGGAGCGAATACCCCGACACAAGACACCCATTCCAACCTGCAAGTACAGGTATATATTCGACCAAATCATGAAATGATTTTGGGCCTTGAGCGTTCTTGCAAACCAACAAAAACTACAACCGTATGAGTAAACCATGCCCACAAGAGCTTCTTTTATCAGTGGAGTGCTGTAATGGTTAAAATACTACAGAACGGTTAATTTTTTTGACCTGACTTGGTTTTAGGTTGCGTGAGGACTTTTTACAGGGACTGCAGCAAGCCAGTGATCCTTGGAATTATTGATGCGACTTTGCATAAATTCGAATTAGGGTTAACGTTACTTACAATATTTGAATCCCCACCTAGAGTTGTACGTCGGGTCTGACTTTTTTAAGATTTGGGCATCAGTTAGGAAAAACGGACTTTAAACGGACCCGACATCACCCAAGGCTGCATTTGTATCGTAATTTTCCCTTGGTAAATCTTAACTTTCGGGCTTTTTGTCAAATTTGTGTTCTAGCCGGGTTTCGGACTTGTTTTTTGTGTGGACTCTGGTCCAAATTTCGAAAACCGCCTGCAAATCAGAATCTGATCCTATGGACATATTCAATTGTTAAGAGTATGTCATGCACGTAATATTGCGAATCTGCTTGAGGCAAAACAGCAGAACGTTCTGACCACTAATCATTTGGCAAAATTACGCTGTGTAAAGGTTTCAAAAAAGTTTGCACTGCGCAGGCCTACAATGTGCCCGCTTATCATATTTCAAAGTATGCCGAAAATCCATACCTTGCTTCGAATTTGGTCACAGCTTTAGCCTTAGATATGCTAAGTTTGCATAGAAATGATGCCATTTACTGTTTAAGTTGGCGATTATAGTAACAGTTGTATGTATTTCTGCTACCAAGTTTTTAAAAGGCAGATGTGGTCCGTTCCTTAGCGTTGTTGTCGGGAGTCGAATTTGTTTGTTTATTTTTTCAACTTCCCCTAATTTTCGTGACACGCTACGTTTCATAATTAAGCGCCATTAATCACAACACTCACTAGCATGGACACTACTTGCTTAAATCTGTCCTAAATCTGTGAGGACATTGGCTATTTTCTACACGCAGCTTCGATACAAGTCGCCAGACATACCCTGAAAGTAACTTTCACCAGCGATACCGACAAATATTGTGTGCAAAAAGTGTTCAGTTAAAATAGCCACTATTTCTATTGCTATCTTCGTTTGAACGCAATGGTATGATTTGGAAAGAGGCGTTTGCGGCTTACTTCGATCTTCACATTTGTTTATGCCGTCTACCAGGGTCGCCTATTAAAAAGTGTCAATTGTTTTTGCCTCTAGGCTTGCGAAATTTGACTAGGACTTTGTTTACGCTTCGACGTAACGCCCGTTTAACCAGTTTCGTGTCAGACCACGTTTGTTTGTCAACCTAATCCTTGACTGCTTTGAAACAAAGCGTTTCGTTCTTTAGTAAAACCCTTCATATCTCTACTGCTTTTGCATAGAACCATGGAGTATCAGCAACTGTTTTTTGTTTCTTGCGCAACTAACGATAACTTCACATGGTGTTAGAGCTAGTGTTTTAGTGGTTAAGCAGTACGAAATTTTAGTGGTTACGCAGTACTACATACGAATGTCTAGTTGGATTTGTTGCGTATTGCGTGTTCTGTATATCTGTAATACATTTTTCCCCTTTCAACTGTTATTCTTTTTAGCCTTACGATGCATTTGCCGATAGTTCTCTTCATACAATGGTAGTTACTATGTATGTCAATACAATAGCCTTTAAAAATCAATCAGGCTCGATTTCAGTAGGTTACTGCTTACATTCAATCAATCAGAGTTTTCACCATGACATTGCGCAATTTTTCAGGCTTTCTTGAAACGCAAACGGCAGACGGACCAAGCATACGACATTAATAATATCGTCATCCCACACGGATTAACAACAACCCGAATTGAAAAGCTTCAGTACAAGGAAATACTTACACCTGGGTATGTTTTTACATAAATTCGGTTTCTTTGTTCAAGGCATAACCTGGGATATGGACACCTATTCCTACGAAAATCAATAGCGTTAAGGAATGGCCACAAGAAAAATGTTAAAATCACTACTAAAGCTAACAATTGTGCAAGGTCATTTCAGGCGTCAATAACCGCATGTAAAGTTGTGGAAATGACATATCATGCTAAAACGTCATCTCTTGTTTTATGCTGTTCTATCTCCTTTAAAGCAGGGCCTTGGATTAAAAACTTTCTGTCTGTGAACGCCCAGAAACAGTAGTAGCTTGGCCGAAGTTTCACATCTAGTGCCAACTACGCTTGTTTGAACAACGCAAAGTGGGCAATAAAACCTTTGTATGACGGCATGGTGAATTGCGGGGTGGTACAAAGCACCGCATGTTGCCACGTGGTAACGAAGTTTTAATAAGTGAGAAATGTACTCCATGCGCAATTTATAATTTGCCGACGGTTAAGGCTATTGGGGTAGGGGTATAGGTTTGTAATACTAATATAGTTTGATCGCTTGCCTTATACCCTTTGGGGAGCTTACATGCTTTCATTAACGCATTTAACGACTTTCATTAACGCACACATTTATTTGGTCCTAACTCTGTGACTCTTTGTTTGGTTTAAAGGTATTGAACTTTAACATATATGTACAGTGCAAAGTGCAATACAAGTAGAAACATTTTTCTATGGGCGCCAACGGGGCGCCTAAAAAATGTTTTTCGTAATATGTGTGTATGAGGCTATTACATTACGTAAGGTGAATTTCTCCATGTATTACAAGCACTGCATATAGAACCACCCTAAAATGAAAATTGCGTTACATAACCGTGTTTTTTTTTTGTTTTATTAGTTGGAGACCAGCCGCCGACGAAAAACAACAGGCCGATTCATCGGGCAAAGGTAATATAGCATCCCACGCTCTTGTATCCGGCAGTTAATATTCCCAGCACTGTGCGCGTGCAATATGCTGCCGTTATTGGCTCATGTTGTATTTGCAAACACTAAATAAAATCCTGTACCAGTCAGCTAGCCCTTCAACGTGCTGTATTTTAATCCAGCTTGCTTGGTAAAATTGCATGGAACGACCACATTTTCTACTTTTTGAATTGCATTAAGGGTAAAATTATATTAAAAACGAAATTTTCTCACTTATTTGCCAAGCTGACCGGAACGCGTGGCACGGTTTAACGTTTTTTCTTACGTAGCCATTCTACAGCTGTCACAAACCTATTTTTAGTACAGACCCATTGGGCTTACATCACATAGCATGCTGCAAAACGTTTCAAATTTTAAGTTTATGTCCTCCGTATTCCCCCAAACACTAGTAAATACTACACACTATATTTATCCACAGTAAAATGCTGGTTAATCTTCCAAATTCCGGTGTTGTTTATTTTCTGGCCATAAATAGTGGAATGTAATGTTTTATGACCAGTATAATCGAAAGCGTTTTATTCAAAGAACTGTGTACCTTTCATGCCTCACATTCAATCTAGTAATGTAGAAACGCCAAAAAAGCCACAAAGGACTGCTGCACCTGGTTAAGACAAAACATTAATTTAACAAACCAGCACATTGCCAATTAGAAGAAAGTGTGTAGGATTTCAGTTTTTCTTTGGATTACTACAGTAGTGTGCCCATATAAACTTACACACATCATCTGTGCATGCATTTTGGCCAGTTATGTTGAAGTACTACGCTATGCTTTGTTTGGTGCGACATGTAAGATTTTAGTGGTTGTATTGTGTCAGTTAAACTTTGCTAAACAACAATGTAAAACCAGCTTAAATATTAAAGTTAATTGTTCTTGTGCAGCTAACAGCGACGTTGAAGAACTGACCGACGCTGAATTTCGTGTCAGGCATGATCACTATGAGATTATGGAGAAGAAAAAGTACATGGCTTATATGGAATGGAGCATGAACAAAAAGAACGGCACAAGGTACAGAAAATCATATCTACATGTGTATGTATTGGACAGCATACAAACTAACGCCAATTGTTATTGAATTGTCGCCTTTTTAGGTCAATGAGTCGGGCCAATATGTTGTCGGACGCTGCCCACTCTTTCCATTTTCCTCCGTCGATTCGTTCCAGTCCATTGACTCACGTGACGTCACCGGATCCGAGCTCTCCTGGAAGTCCAGAACTTAACCCGTCAATGATAGCTGGTGGGTTACCCAATGGCCAACAATGTGTCATGAAGTTGAACGTACTGAAAGGGTCCGAACTGCAATCCCCGTGTTATCGATCGGCTTATTGCGTTGCGTGCCCCGACTATTAACACATTACAACAAATTGCTTGCATTTTTTACTCGTTTTTGCTGGTAGGGTATTTGACACCCTGCTATTTGAAGAACTTAAATGAACAAACGTAACTGCAACACAAATTTATTGCCGAACTATGCTGACATTTTTCAGTTTGTGGTCAAAGACATTGTTTTCTATTTGCCTATGCGTCGTTTAACATATTATTGGTGGAACACCGTTTGACTACCTTATCTTGGTCTATCTAGTTGTTATTAGAGCAATAAAACTGTTTTATTTCTTAATTATCGGCATTTTAACTACAAATCTCGTTGAAATTAGGCATCCGAACTCGACGAACATCATCGGACCAGTTTCGACCACCGAGTTTTGACAGCACGACGACTTCGCCTTCCGCCATCGTGACACCCCGTGAGCGACACGCATCGTCCGCTGACGAAGGAGCCTCGTCCTCCCGTCAAAGCGGCGAGTGGCATCCGATCTGGGAGCCTCGCAACTTTCCTCTTAACGACGTTGACTACGAGGAGCTGATGAAGAAACCCGTAGTCCCGGATGTACAACCTCCAAGGCCGCAACACGATGGGGAATCACCGGAGACGCGGTTCCGCCCCATTAGTCACCACTCAAGCGTGGACACTAACACCGCGCCGAGGCACCGCGGTTCGTCCAAGCACGAAAGCGGTTCGACGCGCAAACGCCCGCGTACTTCGTCGTTGCTTTCGCGCGATGAAGAACGCTACAGCGACGAATCCGTATCGTCGTCGCATTCGTACCGGCGTCAAGCGCATCCCCAAACTCGCAAAGACGAACTACACATCGCGGGTTCGAATCCCACACCGGTCGCCGCCGCTCTGCCAAAAAGGCACAAGCCTAACCTGAAAGATGATTTCTATTTTTACAGCGATTTAGATTCGGACATTGGTAGTGAAACAGAATCGGTAGCCAGCGATGACGAAGACGCCGTATTGATTTCGGACGGTGAGATGCCCAGTCAGTGGACCGGCTGTCCCGTGGTTCTGCCAAGTTTGGGTCCAAAAGACCACCAAGATAACGTCAAAGTCCCTTTGGTCATGACGTTCCGAAGAAAGTAGTTGCTTCGCATTTTTCAGGTGGTTCTTTTTCAACAGTTCCTCTTGTCTGTTCATCTGCGAGGAACCACCTGCCACGTCACTGCCACATGAGGCGCAAGAGAGCGAAAACCTGACAGAAAGCTGTATATTGTAAAAGTCCCGGGATATATATGTGTGTGCTGCCTTTATGAATAAGTTTGGTTTCTGTACGAGAGGATCGTTAGTTACCTTACAATCACCCCCTCTCCGGGGAAAATTCATCTTCAAAGCGTTTTCTATAGGGTCATTTAGGCGTAGCACCGTGTGTTGTATATGAACAGGTAGCTGCGATAAAGTGTTCGGGCCGCGTTCGGTTGTTTCGCCTTACACTTGGCTGCCGTGCGTTCGCCTACTTGTGTTTTTCTCTTCTGGCTTCTCTCCCTATTTTTTCACGTTTCAATAAACAAGCAGCTTGTTCGTTGCATCTTTTCACCCGCCGTTCGCTCAATTTTATATCACATTGCAGAATGTACTGTTCAGGTTTTTATTTGCAAGATGCTGAAAGCCTAAAGTGAGAAGCAGAGGTTTGAGGATGGTACAACGACCAATATTTTGACGTGCTCATACAGCTTACAAAAAAACCTTCGCGGATCAGTGTATGTTACCCAACTGCGCACATCTAATTTTGCTCCAACCGGTTTGTCCCTTGTACTACTGCAGTTGAAGCAGCCGAATGTAGTGGAACATATCAGAGAATAGGATTAATGCCAATAGAAAACATGGTATTCTGCACGAATTTTTCATTTCAATCTCCCGATAATTCAGCTTACTTGTGTCTGTTACCATTCAAACGCAAGTACCTGGATAATTTAGTAGCCAACATCTGATCTACATTAAACATTTATTGGTTTACAACAGTTGATTTGTTGACTGAAGATGAGATTTGTTGATCTCTCACAATTCGTTATGTTATGTGTGATAACACCTAGGATTCCATTATGAAACAGAAGCAAGTGTGGAAAAAGGCTTGAAGAGTTGGATTTAATATAGTGACTTGAAACTGATGTTGTTCAAGTAGAATTCATGTAATTTGTTTTGACCAATCTAATCCGCACCGAGCACCATCACTAAACTAATAATCGATTGGTCACACGACGCCCACCTTAAAATAACTGAAGCAAGAGTTTATTGTTTACTTGTAACGTAATGATTCCGGTCCAAACACTACAAACCAACACACATAAGGAACCTGTCTTTACAATATACCGGAACAGTGGGACAGTCGAGAATGCCAGGTTTTTATCTTTTTGTAACGGTGTTAGTGACCTTGGCTTTGTGTCTGGCTGGTTGTACAGCAGAAGGTAGGAAACTAGCAAAACTTGAAGGTGCGAAATAATGCTTCTAAGATACGTTTTTTTTGCTCTCAGAGCCTGTCACACTTACTATAAACATTACGGATTATGGCGGCCTTTCACTGGAAGACATCATGAAAATTCTAGTTGAACATTTCTCTGGGGTGAATACGAGCTTCGTGGTAACTGGTAAGTTCCAAGTAATCACCAAATTTGCCACTAAACGTGTCAACACCATATTCTACATTTCTTAGATGTTGATGAATGTTCAGAAGACTCGCTCAATAACTGTCACATGGATGCCCAGTGTAATAACTCCCCCGGATCGTATCAGTGTAGTTGCCAAGCTGGCTTTACTGGCGACGGTGTAAATTGCAGTGCATTCTATTCAGGTATGAAATGACTATTGGTCCGAGTTTTTGATGGCTTTGTTGAAGTATTTCAAATCTGTATGCATGTTTTTGGGGGTTGAGATCAGTTTGCTTCGGATAGTTATGGCATAAGCTTGGATTTGGTTTCTGACTTAATTAAAAGTTGGCATTTGCTTTCAACACACAATAGACAACATTTTTGATCCATAGAACCAACAACTGATGAAGCGATTACTTTTTCCGAATCCATGACAACTTCTTCTGCAATGGAAGAAACCACATCAATGACTTTCGTCCATACAGAACACACTGAAGATTCTTCCACAGAATCCGTTATAATGCAGTCAGATTCTACACCCTTGGACGACACAAGCACTATAGACATGATAAGTGACACTGATAGTATGACGACTAACCTACCATCAGCCACTGAATCGATTGAACATGTTTCTGTTGCAACACTATACGACGGCACAACAGAAGGTACAACACTTAATGCCACATCAAACCCAATTGAACCATTGATTATTGTAGAAGCAACAAGTGAACACTCTGTCGTTGACCATGCCTCTTTAATGTCTTTCCCACCCGAAACAAGTGACGGAACCTTTAACAATGAGTCCAGTGGTACAGAACCATTCAGTACCACACCCATTGACAATGAACTCACAACTATTGAAGACACAAGTCACTCTACGGCAGACCGGGTCGAGATAACCGAAATTCCGCCTGTTGCTACTGCGAACGTTGAAGAAGAAAGCGGGTTTACAACAACGATTTTTGAAAGCGAAAGTAAAGCAACGATTGAGGAAACAGAAGGCACATATGCAGCCACTGGTATAGGGGAATTTGCAATCACAGTTAAAGACTCTGATGTTACAATGACTACAGATGCGTCGGATACAATTTCCACTGACATTACCACAGAAAGTTTGGTAAAAACAATCTTACCAGAAGAAAATCAAAGTACTTTACAAGATGCATCCTTAACCACAGAACGCTTGTCTGGCTTAACCGATACGGTCACTTCAAACCCCGAAACTGTAGGGTATGTTGTCACAATGGCAGAAGAGCTTACTCCCAACACGAATATGCGTGCAGAGGTATCAGTTGGTTCTGAGGAACAAACAACATTACTAGATGGCGGTACAACACTGGTTACGGCGAGTGTGGATACAGTTGGCACGATAACAAATACAGAAAACTATCCAACAGATGAAACGCATACAAGCGGTGTTACAAATACTGATGCTTTAGATATAGATTCATTGGATGTAGTAAGTAGTGATCCAAGTTGTGCAACTTTAATCGAAGAAGCGTTGACCCAAACGAAAGATTCTACATCAATGGATTCTGTTGCAGTTACTTCTGTCACTGAATCGATAACTTCCGAAGTCCATACGGCAACGCCAATGGTAGGGGCATCTTCTGTGACAAACGTAGAAAGCATAATGACAACAGAAAACCCAGAGATTTTAATTTCCGATGAAACATCAACTACAGACACCAGTTTAAACTCAGCCGAAAGTGTTACAACCGAGAACACCATGGTCGTTGCAACAGATTTAGCCACGGATGAATCAGTATCATCAACTAGCGAAGGAGCGACTGTTTTTGCAACTAGTGAAAATATGACAAGAGACAGAGTTGATGACTTTGCTGTTGACATGACTACAGAACCATTTGGGGAAGTAGTAACAGATACGATTGCACCTGCTACCGTTTTAAATTCAAAATCAATTACTGATTCGGTATTTACAGGAAGTATGGAAGATGTTTCTTCAGCGGAACTTACTTCTACAATAATATCTTCTTCTGCAAATACGGAAACATATTCGATGGCGGATGAACGCACTGTTTCCTCCACTGAGTCAGACATCAGTGTTATTACAGTAAGTGTCGAGGACCCAAGCGTATCTTTCCTTAACGACGTGGCAACCAGTGCCTCCGCGATAGACCTAAAAACAAACAATGCAACTCCACCTACAACTGCAATGGAAGACAACAAAATTGAAGCAACTAATGCATCAGTATTAGAGGATGCAACTGTAAACCCGAACACAACAAGTTTGGGGATTGTTTTGGAGGCTGAAACTGAAGCCAATACAATGGCTGACATTGATGGGCTTGCCACAGAGAAAACTTCCACTTTGGTGGATTTCGAAAGCACCACTGCAACAGTTTATACCCATGACTTGAATACTGATTTTGTGGACATGGTTTCGACGAATATACCGAGCTTAACAGAAACTGCACCCGGTTCTGATCAAGAAACTACTTCTGTGGCAAAGGAAATAACTTCTGACACTGACATGCCTGTCGTCCTTGCTGACACCGACACGACACCTGGAACTGAGAAACACGCAGGGACAGTTGACACCTTAGCGGCTGACAACGGCACTGCTAGGGCAACTACATATTCAAATATACATTACGCTTCTGACACTACTACTTTGACTTATGCAAATGAGGATGAATACACACGTGTTACAGAAACTTCAGTCTTTGAATCGGACATGAACCCAAGTACATATGCCGACGAAATAACAGAGGGAGTGACTGGAAAAGATGTCTCTTCTACTTCTGTGCAATCTGAAACCGAAGTTGATTTAACAACTGAAGGTCAATCTAACATCGAAACCAGCCAGGCATCCTCTTTCGGTGTACTTATTTCCACTATAATCGCACATTCTGCGTCTGCACATACTTCAAGCGTGGCACCAAGTGTTGCCAATATAACATCAATGGAATCAAACACAGATAACATCACCATGTCGTCTTTGAATACCACAAGCTCCATGTCCCAACCTACACCCGCTGCCGATACTGGTTTACATCCGGGATACATTGTTACCATAGTACTTGCCGTTGTAATCGCTGGCATGTCTGGTGTAATGTTCTATCGCTATTGGCAAGCCAGAAAACTGTTAAGAAGGGGAGCTTATGATGTAACGTCAAGTATTAATGTTTTTGATCCAGCTCAAGGGGTGACAGGAACGAATGCAAACAAATTTCTTCGTTAACTTGTAACTGTTTGTGGAGACATGTGTTGATTAATCTACTTGTACTCTTATATATCAATACGCCAATTCTGCTAATTTGAATGCTTTGTATTGATTTTCCGCTCAAAGTATTTATTGCCTTGAATCATTCATTTCTTTTGTGATTTTACACTTCTTTTGTGATTCTGAACACGTCTGTCTGTTGAAGAATGTTTGTCATTAACTATTACTTCTCAGGAGATACATCCTTAAATACTAATTTTTTTAAAATTCGAAAATAACATCAGCTAAACCAGCAAAGATAACAACGTAGTCAGTTTTACTCATGATTTGTAATCATATAGCAGAAGTAAATCGTTTTTCAAGAGCATGTGAAGATACAAGCAACAAAAGTGGCATGAAATCATAAAAGCCCTCTTTATCACAAAATAATTGCACAGCGAGCGAATAATCACAGTGGCTACAAAAAACACAACACTTGATTTACAGAATCACGTCTTGACTTCGTAAACGTAATTTGGGTTGTCGACTCCTTTGACTTTACTTGCCTCGATTTTGTCAGTCCTGTGAGCAATCAGAGATGCAGCAACCACCAGAAGAACACTTAGACCCATTGATACCCAACCAATAATAAACGAATACCCCGGCTTTCCAACGTATATGTGAGTTTTTGCGGTATAAACAGCCATTCCGACTGTTTGGCAAAGCGCTGTAAAAAACACCAAAATGAAATGTATTAGGTTTTTCAGTCATATTACAACTTAAGCTTCAGTAAAGACAAGGGCTTGATGAAGTTTGCCCCGGTGTGTCATTAACAGACAACTTGGGGATGCGTAACTATGCATTCAACGTGTGCAAGTTTTCCGTCGATAATATGCGTGGTTAAGCTGACATGCATCAGTGTATATAGGTAATGTAAAACTGATGTATTTTCGCAGAGAAGGCGTTTCAACTTAATGGTATACTGCTGTCTATGTTTATTTGCTTAGTTTTTTTCTTATTCAGATCCCCCTAAACAGTAATGAACAGCATTTGCAAAACAAATAAGTCACTGCATACGGCAACTTGCTTGTGAAGTGTTTATTGGGATATTTTAGCCCTTGACCCTGTAAGTTATGCGCCAACATTTAACAAAACGACACATAGGTAATTTTCTGTGTTACAAAGTATTGAAGCCATTGTTTTGGACACAGCATATTTTAAATAACCTCCTTGAACATCAAGGCCCAAAATCAACGCATAAGCTTACCTGCTATGGCAAATGAAGATGCTGCAGCTTTCATTGTCCGCGTGATGGCGTAACTGCACATAAAAAGTAAACAACACAAAACTGCAACACCCAATAACGCCGCCCCTCCCGCAAGCAGTACCTTCACAGTACAGTAAGTTTGGTTTTCTGCGCAAAAAGATAGAACAAGTTAAAAAACGGTAATGTAGGGACTTTAACGTTGTCAACTAAGCTTAGCCCATGAAATCAGCAGAATAGGATAAATATTAGTTTTTGTTGTGGCCCGCAATACTAAGACATTCATGATGTGATTATTGCCACATTCAATTTACAAAGGGTATATGTTATCTCAGATGTACATCAAAAGGAATGGTACTCCAAATGTCGCAGTCCATTTACATTGTAACAGTTATGATGAACGGATAGTTATTATGGCATTTGTTCAATTATAATGAGAACAAACTGGTAAAAATAAATAGGGAAAACTGACTGCTAAAAGTATTGCTTTGGTTGCGTAAAAGTTTTTTTGGTTGCTAACTCACCTGTGCATGGCTGTAAAACTCCACTGTCAGCAAACTTTATCCATTCATGAGTAAGCAAAGCAATTAAACTGAGGGCCAAGTTGGCAATGGCGAAACTGCCAATACACAACCCCAGCAGTTGCATTGCTTCGACGTTCCTTTAGTTATTTGACCCTACAACGCTACAACACTATCGGTTTGACTGTAAAGCACCTGGGATAAGTATTGAATAGACATGTCAATTATCATAACACCCCGCATGTAAAAGCTTATGACTGAAACTTATATTTTTTATGTGTTGGCTTTAGTGACCTTTTATACTGACATTAGCTGTGTCAAAAAATAAACCTGCAAACCCAGTAAGTGTACTGGATTTGACAAAGCCGCAAACCCAAACGAACCCACTAAGTGCATATCTTACATCTAAAACCATATATATAGCTATCACACTTGTATGGTGGCCTATGAGTGCCACCTAAAAAACATGACATTAAAATAGAAAATTAACTTAAAATAGCGAAGTAATTTGAAAACTCAAATGAAAATTCAAATAAAATTGATTTGTAAAACGAAAAGTGATTTGAAAATAAAAATCACTTTTAATTCACAAATCAATTTTATTTGAATTTTCATTTGAGTTTTCAAATTACTTCGCTATTTTAAGTTAATTTTCTATTTTAATGTCATGTTTTTTAGGTGGCACTCATAGGCCACCATACACTTGCTAACTTTGAAACCTAAGCTCAGAGTGGACGTATGATTTCTAGTCATGTCGAGTTAGTACTTTCGTGATGTCATTAAAAAGAAAGTCTTTCGAGAGAACTGCTTCTTATGTTCGTGCGTTTAGTCGCAATAACTTTATTCGGTTTAAGTTTTCGGTTACGTCAGCACGCACAAACGAAACCATAACAACTTGCATGCAGTTTTCGGCCACAATTGGTCATGATTTTTTCTGCTAAAATCCTGATGGAAATAACTGTATGGACTCTTGCTATAGCCTCACGCAGTGTTTTTTTAAAGGTGTTTTGGGGGACCGAAACGGTCCCCCAAATTTCTCCAGCGGTTTCCCAAAATTTGCCAGTAGCCTAATAAATAATTCGTTTAAGCAAATATGGCTATTTTTTGGTATTTAAATGAAACACTTGCGGTCTCTTAAAACTACTTAGCGGTCACCCAAACCAAACTTGGCCGAATGGTCCGGCGCGCCTGACCCATATACAGACATAAAAAACCTGATCGGGATTCGGCCCCGGGAGAGTCCTGGGTTCGAACCCCGTGAAAAAAAAAAAAAAAAAAAAAAAAAAACTTAAAAAACCCTGGCCTCACCAATGTCACCGAAACTATTGGATCTATATACAGATTTCTGTTTCGCTCTAAAGATGTACATGTTTAAAGACTTATCGGGCCAGTATTTTAGCGATACCATTCAATAAGAAATCTTCCCAAAAACTGCTGATCAGTTTTGACATTAAGTGTAACTTTAAACTTTCCAGATTAATTAGAATCCCTGACTGAAATAACTGTAACTGTATGACTCATAAATTTTTAGTGCGAACTATTTGTAGTTTAGTCACCGTATGTGCAAGCCATATGTCATCTACATTTCATATTTGTACAAATAAGTTCACAATCTGCAACTAAACTTAACCCATCGGTAGGTTACAAACTGCACAAAAGCTTGACAACACATACCATCAAACGTTTGGTGCTGTACAATTCTCTGTTTTGTACTAAACCACAAATGCATTCAGTAACGACAGTCGCCTTTATCGTATTAGTTAAACATTGTCCGATGTTAAATGCCTAAAAACCTGCAAGCGTAAACACAATGACGCGGAAACAAACACAAAAGCCATTGTAAAGCAACTGGGAGATCATATGACTTGAGTCCAATGCATTGGCAGTACGGGGCGCGATTTTTATCACACGTGACCAGTTGTGCTTCTTACGTGTGAAATAACGAAGTTGTCTAAAACTCACTTTTGAACGAGCTTTATGCATTCGAACATATTTCTTACTGAGAATGGAAAATCTACTTTAAATGAGAGAATCAGTTACTAAATATGTTTGTTTTTCAATTTATTTCGCTTGGTGAAAGAAAACATAGCAACACAGTTGCACCCAAACAATCACCAAGCCGGAAATATCTGTGCAACGTTTAGAAACGTTATGTAGCGCCAAAAAGTGATTGGCACAATTGGTGGATACACTAGCTAGCTAAACGCCCTGCAGCTACACTGTGTTATAAAGCGATATATGGAACATAGCCTATATTTGTTTTCAATCCCAGTTATTTGTTCAACTTCAGCTTTTGAATTTGTGTTTTGATATACTTGATCACTGATGACATAGATTCTTGGACAGTTGCGATCGTTAATCGTGTGGTGACTTGGTCAACGAAATTAAAATTTCCACTCTCAATTCGAAATCGTCGCAAGCGCATTATGAAATCCACGGTCCAAAATTCCAGCAAACGTCATCCACGTAGCATGACTCATCAGGAACGTGTAAAGACGGAACTGTGATGTTAAGAATTTTCCTGGCCAAATTTGCTCGCTTTGTTTTGTTCAATTTTAGCTGTACATGATCACAAACTTATGGGTTTGTTTATTACAATATATAGCAAGAGCAAAAACGCCAACTTTGGCAGTGAAATGCATGAAGAAAATACACACTTTGTTGCATTTTATAATACAACAGCATGAAATAAAAAAAAATCTGAAAACAATTCAACACAACGGTTTTATGGCACAAAAACAGATATTAGGCTATATCGGCCATGAATTCCACCTAATGTAGTCTCTTGTAAAATACTGTCAAAATTAAGCAAAATTGCATTGAAATCAACCTATACTGTTACAACATCAATTATTTACAATTATTTATCCTGTTTGCATTCGGTCGAAGATACTGACGATGTCAGAAACCATTGGTGAAATATGTATTATGGGGGGGAAATTATGTATACTGTATCAGTATCTGCTTGAAACAAAGCTATTGTACAATAAGTAAGCTTAAAACAAAGGCAATGGTCTCATAACACACAGAAATGTTTTTATCATTATGCGATTTTTTGATGCACCAGTCTGTAGCATACACCAAGCATTAACGCTATTGGCACCACGACCCAGCTCAGTGCGAAGGAATAACCCCAATCTTCAAACACCGTCTTTGTGTACTCCCCCGTAAACACGGCCATTCCAATAAGTTGAAACAGAGCTGATAAAAAAACATAGTTTAGAATTTCTCTGTGGCACAATTGCAATAACTATAATACTAATTATGGAAACAGGTTTCCAGAGAAACAGAATCAGTCGTTAAAGGTTTAAGAATATATATTTCGCCTATTGGCATCGTCAGTTCTGTAAAAGCGAGAAAAAAGCAACAATAAAATGAAGATAAAACATCAACAGGCTAAAAACCAACACCCAAACCACTTCACAGGTGGAAAGGCGCTAACTGTACGCGTATATGGGTCTGGCAAGCAATGACGCCCAAACTTAGAGTTGTACTTGGACAATAACAGTGATCGTCGTTAAGTATGTTGCCTGTCAGAGGGTCAGATACTGCTCAATCAATTGATTCTAAATAACTATAATAAGTTTGACTTTTTATTTGAAAATTTGGTTTGTCCTGATGAAACGTCCAATAAAATCAAAAGCTGGGAAAAAATTGACATAGCCTATTTTCTACTGACTATAGCTAGAAATTTCGGAATTTGTGCACCAAACAATATAACATTGAAAGAATAAGAATCAAGTTATAAGAGGGCCCAAACCCATATTTTTTCCAAAAACAAAGACCAAATAAGGCATGAAAGTAGAATTGCAGCACAAATAAGACTGATAGTAAAAACAGTCCCGAATCAAGCCCCTTTTATTCCAACTTTTTCTAAACCAGACCCGAACAGCCTTCCTTGATTTCTGGCTTTAATAGTCATAACTAATGTTTACATAGAACTTTCCATGTTTGACTTGGGGTAAACTTTCTTAACTTATTCAGTAAAAAATCATAATGTGCGTTGGCTACCTGCTGTAAGAAATAGATTGGAGGCGACTTTGCACATCCTCGCCATCGACATCCCAACGACCGACACGAACCCACACAAACAAGCGACGAACTTTACTAGAAGGGCAGCGATGATGAACATACGAGTAGCCCACACGTAGCCTGCCACTGCACATAGAAATAGTTGCAATGAAGATTAACATAGCCATAAAACGATATCTCTGGTTCAGAAATTTACAGATGTGTGTTCTTTATAACATTATAACAAGTGTTACAAAAATTATAACAAGTGTAAGTGGAAATGCCACAACAGACGACAGGAATCAGCCTGTATAACAGGGTGGTGACTGACGGATCTGTCTTTACTTATTAAACATATCAAATTGCTTTAGAAGAGTGACAGATCATCAGCGTTAGTGCAATCTTTCTTTTCTTTAAACCATAAAAAATGGGATTCATGTCTCATTAAAGATTCTATTCCACCTACCGTTCTGTTTGTAATGCAGACAGATGGGCTGACAACGTTCCCACAATCCAGTAGAAAAGGAAGGATCCACAGATAGTTGTACCCAGTGCACTGTTGCCAAGGAAACAGCGTTCATTATCACGCCTCCAAGGCCAATGGCAGCCAATAATGCCAAGGCAGCTTTTAACATGATGGTTGTGGGAAAAGTTTCAGTTCAACAAAATCCAAAATCCTTATTCTGAGTTTTAGTAAACAACTACAAAAAAGCATAATAGTGACTGCAGCTTGGCTAAAAATGCTTTTCAATTCCTTTGCTTTATGAATGCGTAATATGACTTTTGCTTCTTTCGTGGACTTCTGTCTTTAAAAATGTCGATTTACAATTAAAGTCCAGTTTACTTATCAAGCACGTAATCAGCTTTAAATGTTTGTTTTCTATTTTACTGAACACTGCTAAATATAACTTGGAGTTGTTGATGGGAGTTTCGTACGAAAATGCACGCTATTGTCAGACTGAACGTATTCAGTCTTTTCTGACATGGCTCGATTTCTCAGGTCCTTTCAATACTTCACGGTTATTGTTTTAAAGAAATTTTCTTCTACGTAACTTCCCCTGTATAAAGTGCGACAGACCACTTAAAAAGGACATCTACTGCGCAGAACACCACAATGTTTAACCTTGATTGTGTTCAGGATCCAAGTCTTCATGCATTAAATGTTCATCTAAAGCAGGGGTGGGCAACCTTTGTTACTGTGGGGCCAATTACAAATGTCAAAGTTGGATCGCGGGCCGCACCTGTGTATAACACAAAGTAATTTTGCTTTGTTGCTTACCAAATATGCTAAACTACAAGTATAATTCGTATTTGATTCCAGCCACATTTTGCCAGGTCGCAGAAAACTAGCATCAGGCGCATTAATGAGTTTAAAAATATGTAATAATTGGGACTCGTTTGACAGTATTTTTGAAATCCAAGCGTCTCTGCGGGCCGCACAACCTTTAAAGAAGGGCCGCAGGTTGCCCACCCCTGATCTAAAGCGTTTGTATTCGCTAACTGCAATGTACAAGTTATTTAAACTTGAAACTAAAATCTTCCATGCTTATTGATTCAAATTAATAAAAACATGAAATCATTTATCTTTACATGACCGCACAGGCGAAAATATGTTTATCTTGAATTCATAAGGATGAATGACGTCGTGTTTTTATAAATTTGAATCTGCAAAGTACATTTTCGGTAAATTCTGTTAAACCTCCTAATACCTCCACGCCAATGTAAGTGAATAATTTCCACATCGCAAACAAAGCATTGTTATTTTCGTATGACTCAAATCTTTCATGTGACTTTGTATTGAAAATGCAGCACAGTAAAGGCTTACTCAGCCCGTAGAGGAAATAACTTTTGCGTTCCTTTTCGTTGGCACCACACGAAAGACGGAAGTATAGCGGAGCCAACGTTCGAATGCGATGCGCTAACAGAAAGATAAACATGGGAATCTCGTTTGATTCATCTATCATTTGTTGTTTAAGTTCTCAATACGATCGGTTCTTTTAAGAACGTATAATGGCTTTGCGTTTCTATAAACTTTGTTTCATACTAAAAGTCAGTGGAACTGTTTTTGGCTTTCAAAATTTATCAAAGCATTGAAGAATTAAGGTTAACCTAAAATCAAAACTGTTGTCAGCCTTGATCCGTTCATACAGACGCGCGAGTCTCGGAAAGACTCCGGTCGTGGGTTCGAATCTCACCGCAGGCTTGGTTTTTCTAGCCTACGCCCTACCATATGGGAATGATTGGCGACCGGTTGATTCGGTACAACACCATCTAATGGGCCTGGCTAACTATACTTTGAAAATTGTACATTTAAAACCCAGAAAAGGGTTAAAGGTAACATTCACATTTCTTTGACACAAGGACGGTCGGAAAACTTCGTTATCGTGAGTCGCTTTTTGTCAGGTACGACAAACATTATTTTATTATTTCTAGTAAGTCGTTCTGCGTGTGGTGAGACCGTTAACTTGTTTAATCGTTCCTTAACCCATAGCAACCTCGGCCTGTTTGCTAGGCTTGTATACATTATCCTTTTGAGGTTGGACGGTGAAGGTTTTATTTGTCACAATAAAAATTAAGTGTGTTGTTAGGGCTGTGATTCTACTACGGTTTTAGTTTAATTTTTTATCAACTCGAAAACATGGCGGTCGTTGCGAGCCGACTTTATTACCATTTAGAAGAAATGGTGGAGCTTATGTTTGAAGATAAATGCCGTTTAAACAAGTTTTTATGACCGTTTAACTTTTGTGTTTAAATCCAACCACTGAAAAGGATGTGGCCCATTTAAATTTTCATTACAACATTCGGTGTTTAACGATGTACCTATTAACGACATATGTAGTATAAAGGCACTTCAAGCTTCTTTTCGGCAATATTAACTGACAAATTAAAAATTTATTCGCATATATCTTCAACTGAAACAAAAAAATCGCATACAGATTTTAAATTTGTATTGCAAAAAAAATTAATTCAAATTTATGAATAACGTAAAAAACTACATGCTGATTTATGTAAGAAAACACAAGCTTATGCAGGTGATTATGTTTTAGAGCGGGAGGATAGCGTTAATTTGTTTTGTAAGTCCAGAGCCAATTGCAAGGAAAATACACATAACCGCTGACAACCAGCCAAGAATGTAGGAATACCCATAGAATATATCCAGAATTGGATCCACGTTTGATGTGAAAAAGGACAAGGCGATAATCTCCATGATAGCTGAAAAAACAAGAAGTTTACGATTGCGTTTTTTGTCTTGTACTGTCAAAAATTCAATGAAGTTAAATAAAAATGAAAGTGAACAGATGTGTTGAACACCATGAGTAGATAAATATGCTATTGCGACCAGGCATACTATCAAGTTTTTAGATCTCTTCTGGAAAATGTATTTTTATTTCCATGTTTCGACGTCCTAGTCGCATTCAGTGTTATTTACCCTGATGATGACGACCTGTATAGGACGTCGAAACGTCTGAATAAAAGTACATTTGCCAGAAGAGCTCTATAAACTTGACCATGAGTCGATATGGACTTGATCGGTTCAAACCAGTTTTACAAACATGTATCTCGAAATTTCTTACCAACTAGCAACAGTTAAGGCCTGAGGTAATAATTTTATATCTGTCACCTAAAGTTTTGAAACTTCTCTATAGTCTAGAATCTTGCATGGACGTCCGGTATTTAAATATACTTATGAACACAAATGATTATCCTAGAATATTTGTACTGATAAGACATTCGAGGTATTGTGTCTAACATTAACTTCCGTATAGCATGGGTGCCATGGTTTCGATAGCAAAACATACGTTTTTATGACCAAGTATTGCTCATCCAGCAGTTTTATTGTAAACAATCGACGTTTCGACGTCCTATACAAGTTTTTTATGTTCCGTTGCCATGAAAACATTCAGAGCGTGACCAATTAAAGTGCCAATTTACTTTAACAATGTTTGACCTACAAAACTCTCATTTTCGAGAAAACCCGTAAAATATTTAGTAGACGACACACAATTCAACAATGTCACTGTTTGTTTTCGAGGTTAAGGCACTACGTCCGGTTTTGCTATGCGACGCTGACTGCATTGAGTTTAAATATAGTTAAAAGCAAGTGACTTTATGTCATTTATTCTACTATTAAACCTCCATGCGACATAGACTTGCCTAACAAAGTTAAAGCAAACACCCACTTTATTACACAGCGTCAAAAGTCCAGTAGTGAGATTCAGCCGTTTCGCACCTGTTTTATAGAACCATCTCACAAAATTTTATGAGATCAGCGAACCAGTTAGCATTACTGATTACTGTCAATGGACTTTTTGTAACAGAATCCGCTAAAAAATATAACTTTTGTAAAAAAAAATTGAATCCCACCACTGCAACAGTCATCTATGGTAAACACAGGTTGATACCGGAATGTCAGGTAAAAGCCCATTTGCATGGCGTATAAGAAAGCAAGTTGTTGAACTTTTCAACATCGAAACTTAAGTTTTTTCGGCAAATGCTTCTGACATCTAAAAAACATCTACGTGCCTTTATGTAAACTTTTATGTAATTAAATTGTCATTTTTACCACAAGCTAAAATCTTTAAGACCACGTGATGGTTTACAGTGGTATTTTATACTAGTATTTTAAGCGAATCAAGCTTGTCTCCCAAGCATTTCTATAAATTAAGGCACAGGCTAGAAAACGTACTATATGATATATAAATGAGCTTTAAGGTCCATCCCAATGTGTTTGTATGTTCATTTTAAACCAGTAGGCTTATATTTTTTACAACAGCTATGGACAGATGTTGGTCAAGTGTCCTAAGTTGAAACTCTTTTTATTTTTAATACCTGCCAAAGCAAAGCTCCCTGGCAATCCTTTCGCAGTAATCCAAGCATCCAGAGAATAATTTAGAAACAAAACCCGGAAACAGTGGATTACGGCAATCAACAGTAATATGGTGGCAATTATAGCAAATATCCTTGTGGGCCAATGAAACCACTCTTCTTGGAAAGCTACATAGAAAAGTATAATTGTTGTATTTAACTGTAAGTCCACCATAACCAAATAGGTTGACCACTTTGTGGTACAGGAAAACATCAAAAAGTTACAACTAACAATACAAGTATAAAATATAACCGAAAAGCATAAACTTGACTCATGCAAAATCAAAGATTTTTGGGAGAAAATAAGCAGGTAGCAAGATTTGACTTAGTTTGTTCTGTATTAAATGATTTACATGAAACTGCACGTTTACATTCCATTCAAACTTGTTTACAAGCTAATGTAAAAGGTTTTATTCATAGTCGTGTGCGGCAGTATTGTTACACATTCCATTAAAATATTCCTTTACTTGCATTTTTAAATCTAACAAAACCAATATACTTACTTCCGATAAACGATGAACAAAAACCAGCAAAGCAATACTCCCATAAACCTTTAGAGTCAAGTGGCGACCAGACCCAGACAGCCGTTGTCAGGGATATTATTTCAAACAGAAGAGCCACGGAAGCAAAGAATGTCAAAGTTTTGAAACCACAATTCAGCATTCTGTCTTGTATTCAATTCTGATTCTTTTTAATATAGGCAACACAACTGTTGTTTAAGAAGATCTTTGATTGAACAAATTCAAGTAAATGTTAGACTTTTTTATATGCTAGGTCTCTTTCTGCGTTTGTAGTTTCAATTTTACTTGACTACGTTCGTATTTTAATGTGTCTACCTATAATATTCAAATCGCTGCTAACTTTGGGAAATTGGATTGTATATTGCAATTCTTTCCACAATAACGCCTTAAACTTAAAGTTACGATGACGCAAACATGTGTAAAATTCAATTGTTTTACCAAATTTAAATAAACTTAAGCTTAGAAGTAATATTTTTTTTATTACGATGCTTCTTTAAAAATGTCCTGAAGTCGTTGGCTGAATTAATTTTCAACTGATCATAATTCGCCTACGGACTCAGTATTTAACAAGTACCCCGTTTACATTGTGAACGATCGTAGGACGTGTTAATATTGTTTGCACATTCTAAGTTACGATTCCTGGGCACCGTTCCCTTGGAAACAGTTTCGACTGGTAAAGTTCTTTAGTATGTCGTGTATTGTAAAATGCATTGAGTACGCAAAGTTTTGGGGCAAAATTATTTTTTTAAATATCCGTAATTGGTCAAAACGATACTAAAGGATTTGGGATATTATTGCTTAAAATGTGGCAAATGTACAAATCAGAGACAAAAGATTACATTTAGAAATGTATTGCACGTATTCATGTTACGACATTACACACAGTATTTCAAAAACTGTCAAAAACGCCATATGCTGTTGTGATAAAAATAATGCTCCTATATCTATCCTCCTACATACTCCAAATCACACGATTCTATGGACGCATTGATCTGTTTATTTTTTTTTCAATTAATTACTTTTTTGTGGCGTTTTTATTTCCTTTTTTATTTTTATTTTTTATGTTGTACAACTGTCACGTTATATCGTCACTGTGTTTGTGTTGCACCCTGGCTTCTGGCGCCGGAAACTATCCAACAGGGTTTCTTTTGCTGGTTTCTTTTCCTGTTGAACCCCACCCTCGTTCCCTAACACGGGTGGTTAGCTGTTAGGTCCCAACTTGACTGGTCCCACGAACGTTGCCGCCCCAGTCTTGATATCCCAATGCGCCAACCCCACCCTCTATAATGTGAGTCCCTGCCACATAACGCCTTTAGTAACGGTGTAGCTACAGCGCGTTTATCATCTTTCCACCAATTGTCGCGCTTTATAACGTCCCAACGTTGCGCAGCTATTTCCGGCTTGGTGAATATTTTAGCGCAATTGTGCTGCTATGATTGTATCACCGGCGAAATAAACTCAACTCAACTCAATAAAATATCGACGTGTTATTCGACGAATGGTTGGGTTAGGTTATAACTCGCCACAAACGAAACTACACCTGTTTAGAGCTTTATCGACCCCTAACGGTAATGTTGTTGAAATTGTTTGCAAATCGATTACATTTATTGTTAGGGTACTATTTTCAATCTTTGAAAAAACAGGTTACCGTCATAAAAATCTTTCCGTTATTCTTTTTTATGTCTATACCTGTCGGAAATGTCAGTATTTCTTTATTGAACAGCGAAATTATATTATCTTACTGTTGAAAATAAAGTATAAGAAAAACAAACACGGAAATCACAGATTGGCATTAGAACATTTGAACAAGTACACTTTGGAACAAAATTAGGCGCAAAATCGTTTAACAAACAAATGCAATAACAGCCCAGTATTGCCCGTAAAAATACAGCAAACAGCAAACATTGCATTATAGTGTACAAAAGGTTTCATTGTTGGTTGTATTTGTGTTTAAATTTGTTTTTAAATTCAACCACCCAAAAGAGTGCAACCAGTGGTGGGATTCAGTCGGTTCGCACCGGTTCTATAGAACCGTGTTGCTAAATTTTGTGAGTTCAGCGAATCGGTTAGCATTACTGGTTACTGTCAATGGACTTTTTGTAACAGAACCGACTGAAAAATATGACTTTTGTGATAGAACCGGTTGACAAAAAAATATGAATTCCACCACTGAGTGTAGCCCTTTTGAATTTGCATCAAACATTCGGTGTTCAACGATTTACCTATTAACGACTTATATAGTATATAATCAAGGCACGTCTTTTCGGCAATTTTAATTGACAAATTGAATATTTATTCCCACATCTTAAAAGAAACGAAAAACAAATTTTAAATTCGTATTGCAAAGAATTTTTTATGAAAATCGTAAGGAATTGTATACTACATTTGATTTTAAATTACTACGATCAGATGACGTTTATGTGCCGGAAACATTGCGTTGATTTTGAAATATTTTAATTATAGATGCTGAACTAAGGGCAAGGAAGACACACATAACCACTGCACACCAGCCAAGAATGTAGGAATAACCCCAGGTGACTCCGGTAACTAGATCGATGTTCGCAGTGTAAAAGCACAAGGACACTATCGCCATACTAGCTGTAAAACAAGAGGTTTAAAGTTACTTTTTTGTTTTGTAGCCTACTAACAAAAGCAACTAAAAATAAATAAAAATGAAACTAAAACTTATGTCTTGAACACACGAGTTGGTTCAAACCAGTTTATACCAACCTGTATTTCGTGATTTTTTTTACGAACTCGCAACAGTTAATCTTGGTATGCCCGAGTTAATAAATTAATATTTGTCTGCTAAAGTTTTGAATTTTCTCCATAGTCTCAAAGCATGCAAGGACGTCCGGTATTTAAATATAATTTTAAACACCAATGATCAACCTAGAATATTTGTACTGATAAGACATTCGAGGTATTGTGTCAAATATTAACTTCCGTGTAGTAGTAGGTGCCATGGTATTCGTTGGCACAACTCAAGTTACAACCGTCTGATGGCATGACAACATTTATGAGCGTGATTAATTTACGCTCCAACCGATTAATCAATGTTTGAGGTACAATTTTTTTATCGCACTTGCGAGAAAACCCGTGAAATATTTAGTAGACCGCACACAATACAACAAAGTTACTTGTTGTTTTCGAGCAAAAGGCACTACGTTCGTTTTAGCTGTATGACGCTTCCTGCATCGAGCGAAAGTGAAAATAATACCATGTAATCTTTAGTCATCTAAACTGCTATTAAAACTTCATGCGCCATGGACCTGCCTAACAAAGTGGAAAACAAACCCATTTTACCCAAGTTCGTCAACACTTATCTATTACAAACACAGGGGCGTTAAAATCTAAATGGCGCAGGTGAAAGCCTATTTGTATCGCGTATTATAGGCCAAGTTATTAAACCTTTCAAATAGTAAAACCTAAGTTAATTTTTTTAGGCTAATGCCTCTGACATAAAAAAAACATCGACGTACCTTTATACGAACCTATATCTAATTAAATTGACATATTTTACCACAATCGATAGTCTTTCAAATTACACTATCATAGAAACAAACCAAGCACGTACTATGGCATTTTATACCATCTTAGTACGCCAGGTCTATTAATGACGTTATACCGAATCAAGTCGGTCACACAAGCATTTCCCATGAGACAATATACAGGCTAGAAAACGTACTATGATTTAAAAATGGGTATACCGTGATTGCTGGTCTGCATAAACGCTTAAGGGCTGATCCCTGTACGTGTGTATGTTCACTTTTTACTAGTATATTTTTACACGAGGTCTATGGATGGATGTCGGCCCATTCTCCGGAGTTGAAACTGTTTCTATTTTTTATTGTTGTGCTGAGGTTAACTTTAATTTTGTCACATTACCTGCCGAAGTAAAGCTCCCTGGCAATCCTCTTCCAGTTGCCCAACCATCAAGAGGAATATTTTGAAACAAAATCCGCAGACAGTGGATTACGGCCGCCAACAATGCTAAGGTGGAAATTATTGCAAAAATCCGTGTCGGCCATTGAAACCAAACGTCCAAAGAAGCTACATGGAAAGAGATTGAAGTATTTAAATGTAAGACCACCGTGTTGACCACTTTGTAGTACTTTAATACCATCAAAAAATACAACTAAGTTTATGAAATATTAACTAAAAACTACATTTGAATTGTGCATGAGAAAATACTTTTTGGGAGTAAATGGGAACCTCACTTTTATTCGGTAAGTTATCACTTGGTTTGCTCTTTCAAAAGCTCGTGTAACACGTTTTGTTTGTAGTCATATGTTAATGTAACAATGTTCAACATTCCATAAAAAGATCTATTCCTTAGCTAGCATGCATTTTTATGAAAGTTAACAAAACCAACATACTTACTTCCGATAAACGATGAACAATAGCCCAAACTGCAATGTTCCCATGATCCTATATAATCCACTGAGGACACGAGTCAGGCAGCCGTTGCCAGAGATATTATTTCAAGCACAAGGGCCACAAAAGCAAAGAATGTCAAAACTACCTAAGCAATTTTCTGCATTTTGTCCTGTATTTAATACTGATTCTTTTTGATAGGCAACAAAACTATTGTTTGTAAAGATCCCTAATTGAACAAAGAAAAGTAAATGTTAAACTTTTTTTATGCTGTGTCTGTTTTTGCGTTTGTAGTTTGATATTGATTTGACTACGTTCGTATTTTAATGTTTCTACCTACAACTTTCAAATGCGCTGCAAGTTTTGAAATAAAACTTTGGAATATTGACTTCCCCATTGATCACTTGTTTTACGAAATTTAAATTTTTTAAAATTTAAAACTTTGGCTAAATTAATTTTCAACTGATACTTCGCCAACGGACTCCGTGTATTTAACAAGTACCCCGTTTACATTGTGAACGATCAGAGGGCGTGTTACTATTGTTTGCACATTCTGAGTTAGTCACAATCCCTTGGAAATCATTTGGACTGGTAAAATTCTTTATGTATGTTGTAAAATGTATTGAGTACACAAAGTTTTTAACAAACGTTGAGGCACAAATTCAAAAATCTGGGTAACTGGTCTAAGGAGTTTGGGATATTATCGCTTAATATGTGGCAAATGTATAAATCAGAGACAAAAGATTACATTTAGAAATACAATTGTACGTATTAATGTTACGGCATTACACACAATGTTTTAAAAACTGTCAAAACACGCCATATACCTAGAAACACTATGCACGGACTTGAAAAGTAGTTTAATCATAAACATTACTGCCAAGGTAGTGGTGTATATAGAATACATCGTGTAGACGTTTCGACAATATCTGTTGTCATCATCAGTACAAACATGTACTATACCGTTGTGACAAAAAAAATATACCGTTGTGACAAAAATAATAAAATATCGACGTGTTGTTCAACAAATTTTGTGTTAGGTTGAAATTGCCTGTTTTTTTGTTTTGTTTTTTCACGGGGTTCGAACAAGGTCACTCTCGGGGACGAATCCCGATCAGGTTTTTCAGTCTCTATTTGGGTCGGGCGCGCCAGGCCATTCGGCCACGTTCCTGCCCTGAAATTGTCTGTTAACCAAACGAAACCTGCTTAGAGCTTTGTCGACCCCTAACGGTGATGTTGTGGACATTGTTTGCAAATCGATTACCTTTCTTGTTGGGTTACTATTTTCAATCTTAAAAGAAACAGGTTATCTTTTTAGCAATCTTTCCGTTTTCATTTTTTATCCTTGTACCTGTCAGAAATGTCATTATTTATTTATTCATCACCGAAATTATATTTATTATTCTACTGTTGAAAATACAGCATGAGAAAACCAAACACGTAAATCACAGATTGGAATTGGAACTTATAAATAATTACACTTTGGATCGAAATGAAACGCAAATTTGTTTAACAAACACATGCAAGAACCGCGCAATATTGCCCGAAAAAATACATACTATATAGCTAACAAGGCGTTGGAGTGTTAAAATGTTCCATAGATTGCATATATACAATCAAGGCACGCCCAACGTCTTTTCGGCAATTTTAATTGACAAATTGAATATCTATTCACACATCTTAAAAGAAACGAAAAACAAATTTTAAATTCGTATTGCAAAGATTTTTTTATGAAAAACGTAAGGAATTATATACTACATTTGATTTCGAATTATTACTACGAGCTGGTAACGTTTATGTGCCAGAAACATTGTGTTGATTTAATGTGAAACGCTGCAAAATTAACTTTAATTTACAACAAACCAAAACCGAATTATAACACTATTTGAAGACCGGGAACATATCTATTTCATTTTTGTCTTCTGTTATCATAAAATCAGCGTTCAAAAACTTTATCATTGAACTAAATAGCAGAACTGAATCATATGACATGGAATTTTCTTCGGTCACATTAAGAAGTCACATGAAATCTTTTGATTACAAATCCAGAACCAATAGCAAGGAAGACACACATGACCACTGCGCACCAGCCAAGAATGTATGAATAACCCCAGTTGACCCCGGGAACTAAATCAATGTTCGCTGTGTAAAAAGACAAGGCCACAACCTCCATGATCGCTGAAAAACAAGAAGTTTAAAATTACTTTTTCTTGTTTTGTAGCATACTGACAAAAGCAACTAAAATTGGATGAAAATAAAACAGATATAACACCAGGGTTAGACAAAGACGTTGTCGGTTCGAATCGGTTTATAGTTTATACGAACCTGTATTTTGGGATTTATCGAGTTTTACGAACTAGCAAAAGTTGTACCTGTACGGCTAAGCTTATTGTGCCCGAGTTAATAATTTAATAAATAAGCTGTTGCTGCCAGGCATAGTATCAAGTCTATAGAGCTCTTCTGGCAAAAGTATTTTTATTCCGACGTTTCGACGTCCTATACAGGTCGTCTTCATCAGGGTAAATAACACTGAATGCGACTAGAACAGTGCACGATAAACAAAGGAAAAAAGAATGAAACGCAAGCACGTCACAACGCAACGAAAACACCGCGCGATAA